>NC_053492.1:152057645-152358895 GCF_905171775.1 Rana temporaria | reverse complement strand
GATATTAGCATAGTATGGTGTAGTGGTTAGCACTCCTGTGATATGAGCATAGTATCATGATATTAGCATAGTATGGCATAGTGGTTAGCACTCCCGTCATATTAGCCTATTATGGTGTAGTGGTTAGCACTCCTGTGATATTAGCATATTATGCAAAAACGGTCAAAAGCAACATGCATAGGTGTGAATTGTGCCTTAGGCGGTACAAACAATCCACTATGATATTAGCATAGTATGGCGTAGTGGTTAGCACTCCTGTCACGTTAGCATAGTATGGCATAGTGGTTAGCACTACTGTGATATTGGCATAATATGGCATAGTGGTTAGCACTCATGTGATATTAGCATAGTCTGGCATAGTGGTCAGCACTCCTGCGATTTTTCCATGATTTTAGTTTTTTATGTTTTAATAGCATAGTATGGTGTAGTGGTTAGCACTCCAATGGTATTGGCTTAGTATGGCGTAGTGGTTAGCACTCCCATCATATTGGCATGGTATGGCGTAGTGGTTTAGTACTCATGTCATATTAGCATAGTATGGTATAGTGGTTACCACTCCTGTGATATTATCATAGTATGGCGTAGTGGTTAGCACTCCTGTGATATTAGCATAGTATGGCAATCTGCATCTAATGTCAAGCAAGTGACATTCTGCAATTTGTGGCAGGTGATGTGACAATCTTCAACGTGTGGCAGGTGACGTGGCAAGTGACAAGTTGCATCTGGTGGCAAGTGACGTGGCAAGTGACACACTCGGGGCTCCCACTTATTTTACATTATAGTGAGTTGAACCATTTCATTTTATATTACAATGTAATAATAGAAATAATGCATTTCTATCATCCTGACACCAAAACAACCATGGTCCTGTGATCATTGAAGCGCCAACACCAGCAATTTCCCTGATAAATTGCCCCCAAATTTTTTTATGGCAGTGCCCCTCCCGAGACCAGACTCTGGATCCACCCCTGTTCTATGGTATTGGCATAGTGGTTAGCTATCCTGTCATATTAGCATAGTAAGACATAGTGGTTGGCACTCCTGTCATATTAGCGTAGTATGTTGTAGTGGTTAGCATTCCTGCAATATTGGCATAGTATGGCATAGTGGTTAGCACTCCTGTGATATTAGCATAGTATGGCGTAGTGGTTAGCACTCCAGTCATATTAGCATATTATGGCATAGTGGTTAGCACCCCTGTCATAATAGCACATGTTGTAGTGGTTAGCATTCCTGTCATCATATTAGCATAGTATGGCGTAGTGGTTAGCACTCCTGTGATATTAGCATAGTATGGCATAGTGGTCAGCACTACTGTCATATTAGCATAGTATGGTGTAGTGGTCAGCACTTTATGATATTAGCATTGTATGGAGTAGTGGTTTGCACTCCCGTAATATTAGCATAGTATGACATTGTGGTTAGCACTCCTGTGATATTAGCATAGTATGGTGTAGTGGTTAGCACTCCTGTGATATTAGCATAGTATGGCGTAGTGGTTAGCCCTCCGGTCATATTAGCATAGTATGGCGTAGTGGTTAGCACTCATGTCATATTAGCATGGCATGGCATAGTGGTTAGCACTACTGTGATATTAGCATAGTATGGCGTAGTGGTTAGCACTCCAGTGATATGAGCATAGTATCATGATACTGGCATAGTGGTTAGCACTCCCGTCATATTAGCATAGCATGGCATAGTGGTTACCACTCATGTGATATTAGCATAGTATGGCGTAGTGGTTAGCACTCCCGTCATATTAGCATAGTATGGCATAGTGGTCAGCACTCCTGTGATTTTTCCGCGATTTGCGTTTTTGTTTTTTATGTTTTAACAGCATAGTATGGCGTAGTGGTTACCACTCCTGTGATATTAGCATAGTATGGTGTAGTGGTTAGCACTCCTGTGATATGAGCATAGTATCATGATATTAGCATAGTATGGCGTAGTGGTTAGCACTCCCGTCATATTGGCCTATTATGGTGTAGTGGTAAGCACTCCTGTGATATTAGCATATTATGCAAAAACGGTCAAAAGCAACATGCATAGGTGTGAATTGTGCCTTAGGCGGTACAAACTAACCACTATGATATTAGCATAGTATGGCGTAGTGGTTAGCACTCCAGTGATATGAGCATAATATCATGATATTAGCATAGTATGGCATAGTGGTCAGCACTACTGTCATATTAGCATAGTATGGTGTAGTGGTCAGCACTTCATGATATTAGCATTGTATGGAGTAGTGGTTTGCACTCCCATCATATTGGCATAGTATGACATTGTGGTTAGCACTCCTGTGATATTAGCATCGTATGGTGTAGTGGTTAGCACTCATATGGTATTAGCATAGAATGGCATAGTGGTTAGCACTCCTGTCATATTAGCATAGTATGGTGTAGTGGTTAGCACTCCTGTCATATTAGTATGATGTGTGGGAGGAGCCACACTGATCTGAACTGTATATACATTCTATGATGTGTGGGAGGGGCCAGATGGATCTGAGCCTTATATACATTCTGTGATGTGTGGGAGGAGCGTTTTTCGACACACGTTTTTACCGCGATTTTACTGCGATTTGCTTTTTTTGATATATATTTTTTATTTTATGATATTAGCATAGTATGGCGTAGTGGTTAGCACTCCTATGGTATTAGCATAGTATGGCAATCTGCATCTAGTGTCAAGCAAGTGACATTCTGCAATTTGTGGCAGGTGATGTGACAATCTTCAACGTGTGGCAGGTGACGTGGCAAGTGACAAGTTGCATCTGGTGGCAAGTGACGTGGCAAGTGACACACTCGGGGCTCCCACTTATTTTACATTATAGTGAGTTGAACCATTTCATTTTATATTACAATGTAATAATAGAAATAATGCATTTCAATCATCCTGACACCAAAACAACCATGGTGCCGTGATCATTGAAGCGCCAACACCAGCAATTTCCCTGATAAATTGCCCCCAAAAAATATTTTATGGTAGTGCCCCTCCCGAGACCAGACTCTGGATCCGCCCCTGTCCTATGGTATTAGCATAGTATGGCATATTGATTAGCTATCCCGTCATATCAGCATAGTAAGGCATAGTGGTTAGCACTCCTGTCATATTGGGATAGTATGGCGTAGTGGCTAGCACTCCCATCATATTAGCATAGTATGGCATAGTGGGTAGCATTTCTGTCATATTATAGTATGTTGTAGTGGTTAGCACTGCTGTGATATTGGCATAGTATCGCATAGTGGTTAGCACTCACGTGATATGAGCATAGTATGGCATAGTGTTAGCACTCCTTTCATTATAGCATAGTATGTTGTAGTGGTTAGCATTCCTTTGATATTGGCATAGTATGGCGTAGTGGCTAGCACTCCTGTGATATTAACATAATATGGCGTAGTGGTTAGAACTCCTGTGATATTAGCGTAGTATGGCGTAGTGGTTAGCACTCCTGTCATAGCGTAGTATGTTGTAGTGGTTAGCATTCCTGTGATATTGGCATAGTATGGCATAGTGGTTAGCACTCCTGTAATATTGGCATAGTATGGCGTAGTGGTTGGCACTCCAGTCATTAGCATATTATGGCGTAGTGGTTAGCACTCCTGTCATATTAGCATATGTTGTAGTGGTTAGCTTTCCTGTCATCATATTGGCATAGTATGGCGTAGTGGTTAGCACTCTTGTGATATTAGCACAGTATGGCATAGTGGTTAGCACTCCTGTGATATTAGCATAGTGTGGCGTAGTGGTTAGCACTCCCATCATATTAGCATAGTATGGCGTAGTGGTTAGCACTCATGTCATATTAGCATTGTGTGGCATAGTGGTTAGCACTACTGTGATATTTGCATAGTATGGCATAGTGGTTAGCACTCCAGTGATATGAGCATAGTATCATGATATTGGCATAGTGGTTAGCACTCCCGTCATATTAGCATGGCATAGTGGTTACCACTCATGTGATATTAGCATAGTATGGCGTAGTGGTTAGCACTCCCGTCATATTAGCATAGTATGGCATAGTGGTCAGCACTCCTGTGATTTTTCCGCGATTTGCGTTTTTGTTTTTTATGTTTTAACAGCATAGTATGGCGTAGTGGTTACCACTCCTGTGATATTAGCATAGTATGGTGTAGTGGTTAGCACTCCTGTGATATGAGCATAGTATCATGATATTAGCATAGTATGGCGTAGTGGTTAGCACTCCCGTCATATTGGCCTATTATGGTGTAGTGGTAAGCACTCCTGTGATATTAGCATATTATGCAAAAACGGTCAAAAGCAACATGCATAGGTGTGAATTGTGCCTTAGGCGGTACAAACTAACCACTATGATATTAGCATAGTATGGCGTAGTGGTTAGCACTCCAGTGATATGAGCATAATATCATGATATTAGCATAGTATGGCATAGTGGTCAGCACTACTGTCATATTAGCATAGTATGGTGTAGTGGTCAGCACTTCATGATATTAGCATTGTATGGAGTAGTGGTTTGCACTCCCATCATATTGGCATAGTATGACATTGTGGTTAGCACTCCTGTGATATTAGCATCGTATGGTGTAGTGGTTAGCACTCATATGGTATTAGCATAGAATGGCATAGTGGTTAGCACTCCTGTCATATTAGCATAGTATGGTGTAGTGGTTAGCACTCCTGTCATATTAGTATGATGTGTGGGAGGAGCCACACTGATCTGAACTGTATATACATTCTATGATGTGTGGGAGGGGCCAGATGGATCTGAGCCTTATATACATTCTGTGATGTGTGGGAGGAGCGTTTTTCGACACACGTTTTTACCGCGATTTTACTGCGATTTGCGTTTTTTGATATATATTTTTTATTTTATGATATTAGCATAGTATGGCGTAGTGGTTAGCACTCCTATGGTATTAGCATAGTATGGCAATCTGCATCTAGTGTCAAGCAAGTGACATTCTGCAATTTGTGGCAGGTGATGTGACAATCTTCAACGTGTGGCAGGTGACGTGGCAAGTGACAAGTTGCATCTGGTGGCAAGTGACGTGGCAAGTGACACACTCGGGGCTCCCACTTATTTTACATTATAGTGAGTTGAACCATTTCATTTTATATTACAATGTAATAATAGAAATAATGCATTTCAATCATCCTGACACCAAAACAACCATGGTGCCGTGATCATTGAAGCGCCAACACCAGCAATTTCCCTGATAAATTGCCCCCAAAAAATATTTTATGGTAGTGCCCCTCCCGAGACCAGACTCTGGATCCGCCCCTGTCCTATGGTATTAGCATAGTATGGCATATTGATTAGCTATCCCGTCATATCAGCATAGTAAGGCATAGTGGTTAGCACTCCTGTCATATTGGGATAGTATGGCGTAGTGGCTAGCACTCCCATCATATTAGCATAGTATGGCATAGTGGGTAGCATTTCTGTCATATTATAGTATGTTGTAGTGGTTAGCACTGCTGTGATATTGGCATAGTATCGCATAGTGGTTAGCACTCACGTGATATGAGCATAGTATGGCATAGTGTTAGCACTCCTTTCATTATAGCATAGTATGTTGTAGTGGTTAGCATTCCTTTGATATTGGCATAGTATGGCGTAGTGGCTAGCACTCCTGTGATATTAACATAATATGGCGTAGTGGTTAGAACTCCTGTGATATTAGCGTAGTATGGCGTAGTGGTTAGCACTCCTGTCATAGCGTAGTATGTTGTAGTGGTTAGCATTCCTGTGATATTGGCATAGTATGGCATAGTGGTTAGCACTCCTGTAATATTGGCATAGTATGGCGTAGTGGTTGGCACTCCAGTCATTAGCATATTATGGCGTAGTGGTTAGCACTCCTGTCATATTAGCATATGTTGTAGTGGTTAGCTTTCCTGTCATCATATTGGCATAGTATGGCGTAGTGGTTAGCACTCTTGTGATATTAGCACAGTATGGCATAGTGGTTAGCACTCCTGTGATATTAGCATAGTGTGGCGTAGTGGTTAGCACTCCCATCATATTAGCATAGTATGGCGTAGTGGTTAGCACTCATGTCATATTAGCATTGTGTGGCATAGTGGTTAGCACTACTGTGATATTTGCATAGTATGGCATAGTGGTTAGCACTCCAGTGATATGAGCATAGTATCATGATATTGGCATAGTGGTTAGCACTCCCGTCATATTAGCATGGCATAGTGGTTACCACTCATGTGATATTAGCATAGTATGGCGTAGTGGTAAGCACTCCCGTCATATTAGCATAGTATGGCATAGTGGTCAGCACTCCTGTGATTTTTCCGCGATTTGTGTTTTTGTTTTTTATGTTTTAACAGCATAGTATGGCGTAGTAGCCACTCCTGTGGTATTAGCATAGTATGGTGTAGTGGTTAGCACTCCTGTGATATGAGCATAGTATCATGATATTAGCATAGTATGGCGTAGTGGTTAGCACTCCCGTCATATTAGCCTATTATGGTGTAGTGGTTAGCACTCCTGTGATATTAGCATATTATGCAAAAACGGTCAAAAGCAACATGCATAGGTGTGAATTGTGCCTTAGGCGGTACAAACTAACCACTATGATATTAGCATAGTATGGCGTAGTGGTTAGCACTCCTGGCATATTAGCATAGTATGGCATAGTGGTTAGCACCCCATCATACTAGCATAGTATGGCGTAGTGGTTAGCACTCCTGTCATATTAGCATAGTGGTTAGCGCTACTGTGATTTTCGCATAGTATGGCGTTGTGGTTAGCACTCCAGTCATATGAGCATAGTATAATGATATTAGCATAGTATGGCGTAGTGGTTAGCACTGCTGTCATATTAGCATAGTATGGTGTAGTGGTTAGCACTCCTGTCATATTAGCATAGTATGGTGTAGTGGTTAGCACTCCTGTCATATTAGTATGATGTGTGGGAGGAGCCAGACAGATCTGAACTTTTTATACATTCTTTGATGTGTGGGAGGGGCCAGATGGATCTGAGCCTTATATACATTCTGTGATGTGTGGGAGGAGCGTTTTTTGACATGCGTTTTTACCGCGATTTGCGGTTTTTGATATATATATTTTTTTTATGATATTAGCATAGTATGGCGTAGTGGTTAGCACTCCTATGATATTAGCATAGTATGGCAATCTGCATCTAGCGTCAGGCAAGTGACATTCTGCAATTTGTGGCAGGTGATGTGACGATCTTCAACGTGTGGCAAGTGACAAGCTGCATCTGGTGGCAAGTGACACACTCGGGGCTCCCACTTATTTTACATTATAGTGAGTTGAACCATTTCATTTTATATTACAATGTAATAATAGAAATAATGCATTTCAATCATCCTGACACCATAACAACCATGGTGCCGTGATCATTGAAGCGCCAACACCAGCAATTTCCCTGATAAATTGCCCCCAAAAAATATTTTCTGGTAGTGCCCCTCCCGAGACCAGACTCTGGATCCGCCCCTGTCCTATGGTATTAGCATAGTATGGCATAGTGGTTAGCTATCCCATCATATCAGCATAGTAAGGAGTAGTGGTTAGCACTCCTGTCATATTGGGATAGTATGGCGTAGTGGCTAGCATTCCCGTCATATTAGCATAGTACATATGCGCTGTTCGATCCGCCTCCTATTAATTATAATTGAGCAAACTTTGACCCTCTACCTCACAGTTAGCAGACACATTCCAGCCAATCAGCAGCATACCCTCCCTCCCTGACCCTCCCACCTCTCGGGCAGCATCCATTTTAGATTCATTCTGAACCTGCATTCTTAGTGAGAGGAGGGAGAGTGTTGCTCCTGCTGAATTGATAGGGAAATCTATAGCTAGGCTAGTGTTTTCATTGTCCACTCCAGTCCTGAAAGACTCATCTGATCTCTGTTGTAAGGACAGCACCCAAAAAAGCCCTTTTTAGGGCCAGTAACCCCAAAAAGCCCTTTTTAGGGCCAGTAACCCCAAAAAGCCCTTTTTAGGGCTAGTATATCAGTCAGCTTTTTTTTCTCTGTAATCTAATTGCAGTTGCCTGCTAGGAAGGCAGCATGTGTGTGTCAGGATCATAGCGTACACTGTGCCCAGTTCCACCCACCACTCATCTATCTTGGTGGCACAGTAGATAACATTTAAAAAAAAATGTATTACTGCAATACAATAGTCAGTTGTCTGGCTGGCAGCGTGTGTCAGGGTACAGCGTACACTGTGCCCAGTGCCACCCACCACTCATCTATCTTGGTGGCACAGTAGATAACATTTAAAAAAAAAATTATTACTGCAATTTAATAGTAGTCAGTTGCCTGGCTGGCAGCCTGTGTCAGGGTACAACGTACACTGTGCCCAGTGCCACCCACCACTCATCTATCTTGGTGGCACATGTGCAAAAAAAGGAAAATATGGACAGCCGCACTCAAAATTCTTAAAAAGACGTGCCCTTTATTGGGTGAAGGAAAAATGCACTACAGGTACCAGCATACAGTGGGAAAAACAGCTGACGTGTTTCGCATTGGATATCAATGCTTAGTCATAGCTATGGTGAAGTGGTGAAGTCAGATGAAGTGGTTGATGATGTGTCCGGGGAGACAGAGAGGAGGAGGAGACGAGTTGGAAGCAGGGGGAGGTCGTCGCAAGGAGCTAGTGGCACAGTCAGACAGCATGTATTGGCACCCGGGGTCAGCCAGACAGCACACCAATCAACGCATGCTGATGCCGTCATTGCAAAGCTCAGCAGTGTGGCATTTTTTTTGTGTGTCTGCCTCTGATAACAGTGATGCCATTTGCAACCTGTGCCAAAGGAAACTGAGTCGTGGGAAATCCAACACCCACCTAGGTACAACTGCTTTGCGAAGGCACATGATCGCACATCACAAACGTCAATGGGATCAACACATGATGAAGAGTACAAGCAGCACACAAGCTCAAAGCCACCATCCTCCTCCTGGTGCAGCATCTTCAGTCACGTCAACCACTGCTGTCCTCCGTGCCCCCTCTCAACCATCCGCCACTCTGTCTCTCACCTTGAGCAGTTCCTGCTCATCTGCTCAGTCAGGTTTCTGTCAAGGACATGTTTGAGCATAAGAAGCCAATGTCACATAGTCACCCCCTTACCCGGCGTCTGACAGCTGGCTTGTCAAACTCTTAGCCCGCCAGCTTTTACCATACAAGCTGGTGGAGTCTGAGGCCTTCAATAAATTTGTAGCTATTGGGACACCGCAATGGAAGATACCCGGCCGAAATTTATTTTCACAAAAGGCAGTCCCCAACCTGTACTCTATTGTGCAAAAGGAAGTCCTGGCATCCCTGGTACACAGTGTTGGGGCAAGGGTCCATCTGACCACTGATACCTGGTCTGCAAAGCACGGTCAGGGCAGGTATATCACCTACACTGCGCATTGGGTAAACCTGCTGACGGCTGCCAAGCATGTAATGCGTGGCTCTGCAGAGGAGTTAGTGACACCGCCACGACTTGCAGGCAGGTCTACTGCCACCTCCTCTACTCCTCCTACTCCATCCTCTTTGATAACCTCCTCGGCTGAGTCCTCTTCTGCTGCTGCGTCTTACTCCACATCAACTGCACCCCCGAGCTCCCCAGGGGCTATTCCACATCACAGATACGACAGTGTCACGCTGTCTTGGGGTTGACTTGCCTGAAAGCAGAGAGTCACACCGGACCAGCACTCCTGTCCGCCCTGAACACACAGGTGGATCAGTGGCTGACTCCGCACCAACTGGAGATCCGCAAAGTGGTGTGTGACAACGGAAGCAATTTGTTGGCGGCATTGAATTTGGGCAAGTTGACACATGTCCCATGCATGGCACATGTCATTAATCTGATTGTACAACGCTTTGTGCATAAGTACCCAGACTTACAGCGCGTTCTCAAGCAGGCCAGGAAGGTGTGTGGCCATTTCAGGCGTTCCTACACGGCCATGGCGCACTTTTCAGATATCCAGCGGCGAAACAACATGCCAGTGAGGCGACTGATTTGCGACAGCCCGACACGTTGGAATTCAACACTCCTAATGTTCGACCACCTGCTCCAACAAGAATAAGCCGTCAACGAGTATTTGTATGACCGGGGTGCTAGGACAGCCTCTGCGCAGCTGGGAATTTTTTTGCCACGTTACTGGACGCTCATACGCAATGCCTGTAGGCTCATGCGTCCTTTTGAGGAGGTGACAAACCTAGTCAGTCACACTGAAGGCAGCATCAGCGACATCATCCCATTTGTTTTCTTCCTGGAACCTGGAAGAGTGCTGGATCAGGCCATAGATGAGCGTGAAGAGGAAGAGTTGTGGTCACCATCCCCACCAGAAACAGCCTTCTCAGCATCACTTGCTGGACCTGCAGAAACGCTGTAAGAGGAGTGTGAGGAAGAGGAGTCGGAGGAGGAATGTGGCTTTGAGGAGGAGGAAGACCAACCACAGCAGGCATCCCAGGGTGCTCGTTGTCACCTATCTGGTAGCCGTGGTGTTGTACGTGGCTGGGAGGAAGAACAGACCTTCAGTGAGTTCAGTGAGGACGAGGAACGGGACATGAGTAGTTCGGCATCCAACCTTGTGCAAATGGGGTCTTTCATGCTGTCGTGCCTGTTGAGGGACCCTCGTATAAAAAGGCGAATGACCTGAGAATGACCTGTACTGGGTGGCCACGCTACTAGACCCCCGGTATAAGCAGAAAGTGCCTGAAATGTTACCAAATTACCGGAAGTCGGAAAGGATGCAGCAGTTCCAAAATAAATTAAAAAGTATGCTTTACTCAGCATAGAAGGGTGATGTCACAGCACAACGGGAATCTAACAGTGGAAGAGGTGAAAGTAATCCTCCTCCTACCATGACCACACCGGCAAGGACAGAATGCTTTACAGACGTGTTGTTGATGGAGGACTTGCGGAGCTTTTTCAGCCCTACGCGTCGCCACAGCCCTTCGGGGTCCACCCTCAGAGAACGACTCGGCGACAGGTAGCAGACTACCTCGCCTTAACTGCAGATATCGACACTCTGAGGAGCGATTAACCCCTTGACTACTGGGTGTTCAGGCTTGACCTGTGGCCTGAGCTATCCCAATTTGCGATAGAACTTCTGGCCTGCCCCGCTTCAAGTGTCCTGCCAGAAAGTACCTTCAGTGCAGCAGGAGGTATTGTCACTGACAAGAGAAGTCGCCTAGGTCAAAAAAGTCTAGATTACCTCACCTTTATTAAGATGAATGAGGCATGGATCCCGAAGGGACTGACAGTGGGCGATACATTTGACTAAAGGCCTGATGAGATGAGCTTCCTTGGGCTACAAATGGCCCACACGCTGCTGTATTTTATCTCTGCCGGATGACTTGTGTGACTTATCCGCCACCAAATAGGGTTCAAGCCTCAATGTTTTAGTGCACTTTCTGCCTGGAAAACATCAATTTTTCTGGCCGCTGCTACAGCAGCAGCTGCAACAATACCTACTTTTTCAGGCATGTGTACATGCCTAATTTTTTGTGGTGAAGGGGCTTGCGTATCACAATGAATCGACCACCTCTATGAGTGTGTTGGCAATGGCAATGTTGGCACACCCCAGATGATAAGGTCGTTGCTTCATTATGATCAGACCAAAAGTGATCGGCTGGATAATTTTGCATAGAAAAAACATTAATTTTCTTTGTGATCATCTAAGGCAGGGGTGTCAAACTGGCGGCCCTCCAGCTGTTCCCAAACTACAAGTCCCATCATGCCTCTGCCTGTGAGAGTCATGCTTGTAACTGTTAGCCTTGCAATGCCTCATGGGACTTGTAGTTTTGCAACAGCTGGAGGGCCGCCAGTTTGACACCCCTGATCTAAGGTGATCATTAAAGCCTACGAGGCCAACAATGGGCCCACACCGCAGAATCATTGTTTTCTGGGTCACTGAACTACCTCAGCACGACCATAGGCTTTGAAAAACCCCCATCGCCTGCAATCTCCAAAACTTTTATTGACGTCAGTGAGGACAAGGAACGGGACATGGCTAGCTTGGTATCCAACCTTGTGTAAATGGGGAGTTTGCGGTTGTGCAAATGGACTGTTTGCAGGTGTTTGCGGTGCGTTAAATGGGGAGTTTGGTCTGTCACTGTGAACCCTAACCCTATTACAGACAGGGTTAGGGTTACAGATAGGGTTACAGATAGGGTTAGGGTAGGATTAGGGTTACAGATAGGGTTAGGGTTACAGATAGGGTTAGGGTTACAACCCTAACACTATCTGTAACCCTGTCTGTAACCCTAACCCTGTCTGTAACCCTAACCCTGTCTGTAACCCTAACCCTATCTGTAACCCTGTCTGTAACCCTAACCCTAAGCCTTACACTACCTGATCGATATAACATCATACTTGATGTTTTAAAGCACGTTATTCCAAACAATTTATGAACGTTAGGTGATTTATGCCTGTTATGGATTAAAAACGGACTCTGCGACAACTACGTAATTTTCCATGGGAGTTTTGCCATGGATTCCCCTCCGGCATGCCACAGTCCAGGTGTTAGTCCCCTTGAAACAACCTTTTCATCATTATTGTGGCCGGAAAGAGTCCCTGTGGGTTTTAAAATTTGCCTGCCCATTGAAGTCTATGGCGGTTCGCGCATTCGCGAACATATGCACAAGTTCTCAATCGCCGTTCGAGCGCGAAATTTTAGGTTTGCGACATCACTAGTTGGCATTCCTTTGATATTGGCATAGTATGGCGTAGTGGTTAGCACTCCTGTGATATTAGCATAGTATGGCATAGTGGTTAGAACTCCTGTGATATTCGCATAGTATGGCATAGTGGTTAGCACTCCTGTCATATTAGCGTAGTATGTTGTAGTGGTTAGCATTCCTGTGATATTGGCATAGTATGGCATAGTGGTTAGCACTCCTGTGATATTAGCATAGTGGTCAGCATTCCTGTGATTTTTCCATGATTTGCGTTTTTGTTCTTTTATGTTTTAATAGCATAGTATGGCGTAGTGGTTAGCACTCCCATGGAATTGGCATAGTATGGTGTAGTGGTTAGCACTCCCATGATATTAGCATAGTATGGCCTAGTGGTTACCACTCCTGTGATATTGGCATAGTATGGCGTAGTGGTTAGCACTCCTGTGATATTAGCATAGTATGGTGTAGTGGTTAGCACCCCCATCATATTGGCATAGTGGTTAGCACTCCTGTGATATGAGCATAGTATGGCATAGTGGTTAGCACTCCTGTGATATGAGCATAGTATCATGATATTAGCATAGTATGGCATAGTGGTTGGCACTCCTGTCATATTGGCATAGTATGGCATAGTGGCTAGCATAGTATGGCATAGTGTTAGCACTCCCGTCATTATAGCATAGTATGTTGTAGTGGTTAGAATTCCTTTGATATTGGCATAGTATGGCGTAGTGGTTAGCACTCCTGTGATATTAGCATAGTATGGCATAGTGGTAAGCACTCCCGTCATATTAGCAAAGTATAGCATAGTTGTTAGCACTCCTGTCATATTAGCATAGTATGGCAAAGTGGTTAGCGCTCCCATTATATTAGCATAGTATGGCAAAGTGGTTAGCACTCCCATTATATTAGCATAGTATGGCGTAGTGGTTAGCACTCCTGTCATATTAGCATTGTATGGCGTAGTGTTTTAAATTTAACCAATAGATTCCTAACCGATGGTAAAAAAACGATCACTAGTAGGCACAACCATCGGTTAAAAATCCACGCATGCTCAGAATCAAGTCGACGCATGCTCGGAAACATTGAACTTCATTTTCTCAGCATGTCGTTGTGTTTTACGTCACCGCGTTGGACGCGATCGGATTTTTAACCAATGGTGTGTAGGCGCGACGGACCATCAGTCAGCTTCATTGGTTAACCGATGAAAACGGTCCATCAGTCCGTTCTCATCGGATGGACTGATCGTGTGTACGAGGCTTTAGGGTTGGGACTTTGAATGAAGCAGACAGGTGTAAGCAGTTTCAATTTATTGTAAATCAAAGATAAGTTGCATGAGGGTAATCAGGAGTAGACATAGAAAACCAACATAGTTCATTCAGTAGATATAGATACAGTAATGACAATTTGCCACTTAATAATACATATCACATAATACAAGTGATCATTACGTCAGGTAAAACATAGTTTGGCATAAAAACATGGCACATATTAGCTCTATACATTTCGTGGATAGATCCACTCTTCAGGAGCATGCACGTGGAAAAATGAATTCTGTAGTATAGTAATAATAACAAGAATATCTGTAAGCCCTGACCCCTTACACAGCTTCAGGCATGGGCCCCCTGGGGGGGTGCCGCCTGAAATTGAGAAGCGGGGGGGGGGGCTGCTGCGAATTGAGAAGCGGAGGGCCCTTTACAAAAAAAGTAGAAATAAAGAAAAATATAAAAAAGGGGGGTAGCCATCCCGGGGCCCTGGGGACCTCTGGGCCCTTTAATAAAAAATAAATAAATATATATATATAAAAAAAATGTATAAAAAGAAATTACAAAAAAGGGGGGTTGCCATCCGGGACCTCTGGGCCCTTTAATAAGAAATAAAATAAACATTTATAAAAAAAAGGGGAGGGGTTTCCATCCAGGGCCCTGGGGACCTCTGGGCCTTTTAATAAACAAAAATAAAAAAATAAACATTTATAAAAACAAAAAAAAGGGGTTTTTTTTCCACATGGGGCCCTGGGGACCTCTGAGCCTTTTAATAAAAAAATTAAATAAATATATATATATATATATATATATATATATATATATATATATATATATAAAAGAAATAAAATAATATAAAAAAAAAAAAAAATTTATAAAAAAAGGGGGGTTGCCATCCGGGGCCCTGGGGATCTCCGGGCCTCCCGTACCCCTAAAAAAATGTCCCTTTAATAAAAAATAAAATAAAAATATATTCGAAAAAAATATTTTTTTATAAAAAAAAAAAAAAAAAGGGGGGGGGGGGTTGCCATCCAGGGCCCTGGGGACCTCTGGACCTCTAAAAAAAAAAAAAATTGGCCCTTTAATAAAAAATTAAATAAAAATATATTTAAAAAAATATATATATATATTTTTTTATAAAAAATTAATAAAAAAAGGGGGAGTTGCCATATGGGGCCCTGTGGGCCTCCGGGTCCCTAGGGACCTCCGGACCCCTAAAAAAAAAAAAAAAATCTAAAACTTTTTTTATTTATTTATTTATTTTTTAAAGGGGGTTGCCATCCGGGCCCCTTACAGGTGTACTGCCTGTACCCCCCTGATGGCGGCCCTGCCTGTCACCGGAGGGAGATTAAAATTGATATCATTAGAGGTAATATTTACCCCTAGTAAATCGGTGATTTGTTTACATTAAGTGACAAAGTCTTTTTACACTGCACTATAACCACATGGTTTTATTTCTTCACTTTTAAATTTGCTACCCACTGGAATACAACGGCTACTTGTTTAGTAAATATTTAAAACGCTCCACTCTCCTTCTTTAGTCTTAGTATTATGCAGTAAGGATCACAGCTTATTAAAGTTAACTTTTTTTAAATTTAGAGTTTTTATCATACCAACCTGTTCCTCTTATGCCCTTCCTAAAATGTATTTCAAATGTGATTACACTGTGATCACCAATACCCAGGAAGTCTCCAACTTGTACATCTTCATGTTGTTTGAAATTAGTAGATCCTTTGGTGCACTTTTCCTCATTGGGGCTTCTACAATCAGTTCCATAAATGTTTCCATAACATTTTCCTGCAATAAGCTTAAGAGATGAAAGACTGAGTGTGCAGTTTCATTTATTTCATTAGAGTCAGGGTACTGGAGGTGTGTCTGCAGACGGAAAAACCTATGAACATAGACTGCCCTGCTTTCCAGAACAAAGGGAAAGAGAAGCAAATAGAGGGGGTAAATTCTACAGCCAGGAGGCAGGGCGGGCAGCAACAAAAAGCTGAGCTGCCTTTCCCTAAAACTCTTCAAACATATGAGAGGCAATCCGAGGGCTATACCCTACACTATTTTTTACATATTTTATTATTTACATATTTGCTAAATTTTTATACTGTTTCCCACCCACAATCACTATTGTTTTATATATATATATATATATATATATATATATATATATATATATATATATATATATATATTTTCTTTACACTTCCATAATTCTCATTTTTGTTTAATTTTCAATGTGAATTTTTTAACATTTTTTATTTCATCCTGATAAGACTCTTAACGCCCTGATCAAGTAAATATGGGCAGGGACAGCAATGTAAAAAGGCACTGCTTTAGGCAGAAAGGAAGTCCTAGGCCTCAACTTGTTGTTATGCAAAAACAAAAAAGTGTTCCTAGGTAACCATGGGGAGAGAAATGTCTCTAATTGGTTTAAATAGGCTGCTAATGCAATAGAGAGAGAACCAGGATTCAGATCCCACAGAGTCACAGGGGAAGCTACATTTTCCCACACACCATAAATATGTTTTTAAACATTATATACAGATTTATATATATATATATATATATATATATTTCTGTATTTTTTTTTTTCAAATTTGTGTTATTTTATCTAGCAGCTACAAATACCTTTAACCACTTGACCACTGGGCACTTAAACCCCCTTCCTAACCAGACCAATTTTCAGCTTTCGGTGCTCTCACAATTTGAATGACAATTACTCATACAACATTGTGCCCATCTGAAATTTTTGTCCTTTTTTTCCCACAAATAGAGCTTTCTTTTGGTGGTATTTGATCACCTCTGCGTTTTTATTTTTTGCGCTATAAAAGAAAAAACACTGAAAATTCTGTAAAAATAAAAAAAAATTCTCGTTTCTGTCATATTAGCAGGTATTGCAGAGTACGGGGGGTATTGCAGAGTACGGGGGATATTGCAGAGTATGGGGGGTATTGCGCAGGGAGGGATGGCTGGATCTGTGACTGCATTTGTCACAGATCCAGCCCACAGCAGCTGCTGCTGCTTCCGCTCTCCCCCCTCTCCTCTCACACTGTACCAATCGGTACAGAGAGGAGAGGGAGGAACCGTCGGGGCGCGCGAGAGGAGGATTCTGGGAGGACGTCCCAGGGACGTCCTCCCAGAACGACTCGACCGCGCTGTAGACGTCTTTTGTCTATGGCGCGGTGGCAAAGAGGTTAATATTAGGACACTTACCTGTCCTGGAGTCCAGCGCCGTCCGCAGCAGAGGACGAGCGATCGCTCGTCACTCTGCTGCCCCCCCCTGCCATCCTCGGTGAGGGAACCAGAAGGTGAAGCGCTACGGCTTCACTGCCTGGTTCCCTACGGCGCATGCGCGAGTCACGCTACGCCTGCCAATTGGCTCCCGCTGTGTACTGGGAGCCGAGGTGACGTCATGCCCGCAGTATGCCCGAAACGGTGTGGCCGGAAGTGGGTGCAAATATCAGTCTTTAGACAGGTATCTGCACCCCCCTCCCCCCTGAAAGGTGTCAAATGTGACACCGGAGGGGGGGGGGGGGTTCCGATCAGCGGGAGTTCCACTTTAGGGTGGAGCTCCGCTTTAAAAAAAAGACCTATGAAAAAAAAGATTAGAAAATATGACATTTAAAACAATACATACAGCCTATCAGAGTCCATTCACACCTGAGCGACAGGCGCGTTCGGCGGTAGCGGCGTATTTTGCCGCGATTATGAAACTTTAATTTTTTTTTTTTTTTCTTTGAAAAGTCTTCCCATTGCTGTCAATGGGAAAACGCCACTGTCGCCTGAAAAAAAGGGTCCGGGACTTTTTTTCAGGCGACAGGCGTTCGGCGTCTATGAGATGTAAACCATCTCCATAGACAGCAATGGGAATTCTCCCCTCTAGCGGCAGAAGCGTCCGGCGTCGGGCGTTTTGTCGCTCAGGTGTGAATGCAGCCTCACTGCAGTGCAAGTAAACAGACACAAATTGTAAAGGGACAGCAGGATTAACATGTAACAAAGGATGAAAAAAAAAGTAAAAACTCCTCCCTTCCCCCCACCCCCAAATTCTCCAAGATATAGTTTTTGCACTTTATCAGTAGCACTTCTTATGCTTTCCCTACTGCTGGGAACACAAACGTTTCAAAAGATCCGTTATTGGCCCTTCCAGCTGGCCTAAGTTCAAAGTCCAGGAAGTATATAATAGTTTCTATGTTAGTGAATTACTGTATTCGTTTGTTGGGTTTGCAAATCGCAAATGCGCAAGGGTTTACCTTAAACCCACATTAGTCCCCAATCTTATCCTGCACCTTAACCTTTCATTCTAAGAATGAAAAATGACCTATGAATGGGGGACAGGTGAATGACTGAAAGGTCTTCCCCCCTCCATTTATGGATCACATTTCATTCATAGACAATGCATCCATATATAGAGCATGTGGGTGGAAAGTGATGAGTGCCTGTCACAGGATCCTCAAATCTATCAACCCCCACTTCGCCAGAAGGTTATGTCAGTGGGGGTAGGGGGTGCCAGAGGATGAAGATTTGAAGGAAAGCAGGAGCCAGCAGCACAAGGGACACATTGGATTATTATTAACTAATGCCCCTTGTGCTGTTTTTTTTTTTTTTTCCTTCTAATTTGGACTAAACTTAGGCGTTAAATGTCTTCCATCCTATATAAAGAGCTGTCTAAGAGCAGGAAACACAAACCTTGTACCAAAAAATACCTTTAAATGTATTTCAATCCTAGGCTGGCCATACATGGTTTGAATCTCAGCTGGTTCAGCAGGAACCGGACAAGATTCGAACCGTTAATGGGCAGGCTGAATGTACCAAGTTGATTGATCAGCTTCGGTACAATCAGCCTGCTGGATGCCAATGCCACTAGCGATGATCACTGTCTTCTCCTGGCGGTGATGGCTTCAGAACCAGTTGTGTTTAGACCACTACCGTACACCAAACTGTTTAATTCATAGGCTACACAATCAGTGTAGCCTATGAAAAGGCTTGTACAGTAAAGGCTTGTATGTGCATTAATGCTTTGTACTTTCCAAAGTCTGTCCAGACATAAGAAAAATCACCTCATTTTCGGTCTAGTTTAAATTTATATGTAAACCAACAACAATAATGTAATATATTGCCGTTCACCCATCCTTGGATGTGGTGGCTACATTACCTTAAAATTTTAAGCAAATGCAGAAAATACATGTTAATCTATCTGCTGACCAAAAAACGTGGTCACTTCCTGTCAGGTGACCTGGAAACAAAAACAATTATCCTTTTTTTGTAAAATACTAATCCCATCATTCAACTACGTGAAAAGACAGGCAGACATGTTTTAAATCCAGCCCATGGGACAACCGTGGCTGCTCCAATCCATTAGATACAGTAGAATGGTGAGTATGCCTATAAAGAGACAGGGGCCCGGATTCAGAGAGAATTTACGCCGGCGTATCCATAGATACGCCGCGTAAATTCAAATCTGCGCCGGCGTATCTACTTTCTGTATTCAGAAAGCTAGATACACCGACATTAGCCTAAGATACGACTGGCATAAGTCTCTTACGCCGTCGTATCTTAGGGTGCATTCTGACGCTGCCCGCTAGGGGTGCTTCCGTTGTTGTCGGCGTAGAATATGCTAATTGCCTAGATACGCCGATTCACAAACGTACTTACGCCCGGCGCAATCTATTTACGTTGTTTACGTTAGGCTTTTTCGGCGTAAGGTTGTTCCTGCTATTAGGAGGCGCAGCCAATGTTAAGTATGAACGTTGTTCCCGCTTCGAAATTTGAATTTTTTACGTTGTTTGCGTAAGTCGTTCGCGAATAGGGCTGGACGTAATTTACGTTCACGTTGAAACCAATACGTCGTTGCGCCGTACTTGGGAGCAATGCACACTGGGATATGTACACGGACGGCGCATGCGTCGTCCGTACAAAACGTCAATCACGTTAGGTCATCATATATTTACATAAAACACACCCCCCCTTACGCCGGCCCCATTTACGCTACGCCGCCGCAACTTACGGAGCAAGTGCTTTGTGAATACTGCAATTGCTCCTGTAAGTTACGCAGGCGTAGCGTAAAGACGATACGCTGCGCCGCCGTAAGAGGAAGCGCAGCTACATGAATCTCCCCCAGGGAGTGTGTTATTTGCAGGATTACCAGGTAAGAAACAAATGGAAAAAGGGTAGGTAACATAGGATCAAGGGGGAAAAAAATGAGAAAAGAAAACTAATGCAGTTACCACTCTAAGGACTTTTAGGCTGCAAAATATTACATTTTTGTTTTGGAATTTAGTTATGTTTTAACTCCCCCTTGACCCATTGCACTGATTATGTGAATTTCTAGAAATAAACGAGAATCTGACTTTTGAGACATAACTTACAAAAACTTGAATTTCTCCGTGTTACTTCTTTCTTAGACTGGTCATAGATTTTTTTTTTGTGTGTATTTAACAGTGTCCAAGGAGCAATCATTTCATACTCATAGCTTTCTACAGCAATATAATCTGATTATTTCTCAAATCCAATTACCTAAATCCTATTTTATTCTATTTGTGGAGTGATAGCTGAAAACTCCTGCTTAAGTTGACATTTAGTGTTGACAAGAGTGCCAGCCATTACATTTAAATTGTAGGCTGACATACACATGTTGCATTGAAGTCTGTAAGAATGATTCAGCATATTTTACTGCTTGGTCCCATGAACTGTAAACTGATTATTTTAACCACTTGACCTCCAGGAGATTTACCCCCCTTCATGACCAGGCCACTTTTTGCTATACGGCACTGCGTTACTATAACTGACATGCGCGTTCATGCAATGCTGTACTCAAATCAAATTTACGTAATTTTTTCTCACAGATAGAGATTTCTTTTGGTGGTATTTGATCACCACTGCGTTTTTTTTTTTTGCGCTATAAACAAAAAATGACCGACAATTAAAAAAAAAAAAAACATATGTTTTACTTTCTGCTATAAAACATATCCAATAAAATGTAAAAAAATACATAAATAAAAATTCTTCATAAATTTAGGCCAATAGTGTATGTATTCTGCTACATAAAAAAATCAAATAGTGGTGTTGCGCTCCCTCATGAAATAACATATAAACCTAGATATATAAATGCAGAGAGAATACATTATATAAATAAATATATAAAGTGCTGCAAACAAGTGACTACAAGTGCAATGATATAAAGTGCAATGATAATAAATATTCAAAAATTGATAATAATTGGAATTAAAAGCAATGGGTGTAGAATTAGAAACAAATGGAAATAAAGTCCATTGTGAGTGTAGCAAAAGGTGCTGAAGTGCTAATCTCAGAAGGGGAACATCAATTCCTCTGGATCCAGGGTGCAGAGTGTAGTGTTGCTGGTGCTCTGTAACAATAACAGGTGGCACTGTGACTTCTGTGAGAGGTGGCTCTTCGGTGTAAGTAACACCCGTGGGTGTACTACCTTCTTACTTTACTGCTTTACTTTGAAGTCACATAAGAGTGACGTAACGCGTAGGACGCAGGCATAGGGACACCAGAAGTGACGCAACAAGGTCCCGAGCTCGCTGCTCGTTTTTATGCAATACACTTTACATCATTTGAAATGTGAATACCTTTTTTATCTAAAAAAACTGTGAATTTTAAAACGCCAAACGTACTACACCAGGAGGCTCTGTATTCTCTTATTTCTCCATCCATACTCGAGCCCCCAAGTGGCCCCCCCATCCCGTATCCACACATTACTGGAAACGCTGGAAAAGGAAGGAATCCCCTCCCCCACTTCGAATGACCTAGCATTCCACCATATCTTTCAATGCTGCTTACCTTACAGCAGTAAGGTAAGAAGGTAGTACACCCACGGGTGTTACTTACACCAAAGAGCCACCTCTCACAGAAGTTACAGTGCCACCTGTTATTGTTACAGAGTACCAGCAACACTACATTCTGCACCCTGGATCCAGAGGAATTGATTTTCCCCTTCTGAGATTCGCCAGCACTTTAGCACCTTTTGCTACACTGACAATGGACTTTATTTCCATTTGTTTCTAATTCTACACCCATTGCTTTTTATTCCAATTATTATACATTTTTGAATATTTATTATCATTGCACTTTATATCATTGCACTTGTAGTCACTTGTTTGCAGCACAGCAGCACTTTATATATTTTTTATATAATTAATTCTCTGTACATTTATATATCTAGGTTTATATGTTATTTCATGAGGGAGCGCAACACCACTATTCGATTTTTTTGTGATTCTTTCGTGGGTAGTGTTTGACCCTTATGGTGTTTGCAGCACCCTTTAGCAATTCTATTTACCCACATTAGTGCAGGAATACCCCCATTTTTCATATATTCTGCTACATGTTTTTGGTATAAAAAATCCCAGTAAGGGGCAGATCCACGTACATCGGCGCATATTTGCGTCAGGCGTAGCGTATGTTACTTACTTTTTTTGTGTATCCTCAAAGAAAGCGCGCTGTAAGTTACGGCGGCGTAGTGTATCTTTGGCGGCGTAAGGGTGAGCAAAAGAAATGGATGTGATGGGGGCGTGTTTTATGTAAATACGTCTTGACCCAACGTAAATTAAGTTTTTTTCAACTGCGCATGCGCCGTCCGTGGGGGTATCCCAGTGCGCATGCTCGAAATTAAACCGGAACAAGCCAATGTTTACGACGGTGACGTCATTCTACGCAAATCCCTATTCGCGAACGACTTACGCAAACGTCATAAAAAAATTCAAAATGCGACGCGGGAACGAGGGCCATACTTAACATTGAGTACGCCTCATATAGCAGGGGTAACCATACGCCGGAAAAAGCCGAACGCAAACGACGTAAAAAAAATGCGCCGGACGTACGTTCGTGGATCGCCGTATCTAGCTAATTTGCATACTCGACGCGGAATTCGACGGAAACGCCACCTGGCGGGCGGCGGAAAAATGCACCTACGATCCGACGGCGTACTAAGACGTACGCCAGTCGGATCGAGCCCAGATGCAGTCGTATCTTGTTTTGTAGATACAAAACAAAGATACGACGCGGGAACTTTGAAATTACATGGCGTATCAATAGATACGCCGGCGTAATTCTTCTGTGGATCTGGCCCTAAGTGTTTATTGATTACTTTACGTGAACGTTATAGCGTGTACAAACCAGTGGCGGCTGGTGCTCAAAATTTTTGGTGGGGCGCAAACAAAAAAAATAAAAAAATTGCAGCCTCACTGTGCCCATCACATGCAGCCACTGTGCCCTGCCACCAAATGCAGCCACTGTGCCATCAATTGTCACCACTATGCCATGCCATCAAACACAGCAACTGTGCCATCAATTGTCACCACTGTGCCATGCAACACAGCAACTGTGCCATCAATTGTCACCACTGTGCCATGCCATCAAACGCAGCCACTGTGCCATCAATTGTCACCACTGTGCCATGCCATCAAACGCAGCCACTGTGCCATCAATTGTCACCACTGTGCCATGCAACACAGCAACTGTGCCATCAATTGTCACCACTGTGCCATGCCACCAAACACAGCAACTGTGCCATCAATTATCACCACTGTGCCATGCCATCAAATGCAATCACTGTGCCATCAAATGCAGTCACTGTGCCATGCCATCAAATACAGTCACTGTGCCATCAATTGTCACCACTGTGCCATGCAACACAGCAACTGTGCCATCAATTGTCACCACTGTGCCATGCCATCAAATGCAGTCACTGTGCCATCAATTGTCACCACTGTGCCATGCCATCAATTGTCACCACTGTGCCATGCCATCAAACACAGCAACTGTGCCATCAATTGTCACCACTGTGCCATGCCATCAAATGCAATCACTGTGCCATCAATCGTCGCCACTGTGCCATGCCATCAAATGCAGTCACTGTGCCATCAATTGTCACCACTGTGCCATGCAACACAGCAACTGTGCCATCAATTGTCACCACTGTGCCATGCCATCAAATGCAGTCACTGTGCCATCAATTGTCACCACTGTGCCATGCCATCAAACACAGCAACTGTGCCATCAATTGTCACCACTGTGCCATGCAACACAGCAACTGTGCAATCAATTGTCACCACTGTGGCATGCCATCAAATGCAGTCACTGTGCCATCAATTGTCACCACTGTGCCATGCCATCAAACACAGCAACTGTGCCATCAATTGTCACCACTGTGCCATGCCATCAAACGCAGCCACTGTGCCCCTCAATTGTTGCCACTGTGCCAATTGTCACCACTGTGCCCATTGATGCCACTGTGCATGTCACTGTACCCTTTAATTGTCACCACTGTGCCCTTTGTCGCCACTGTGCCCTTTGTCACCACTGTGCCCCATGATTCCACTGTGCCCATTGTCGCCTCTGTGCCCATTGTCGCCCCTTTCCCTGTAAAAAGCACTTACCTGAAGCTTCCATGTTCTCCCTCGATGTCTTCTGCCGCCGTGGTGAAGCTTCAGCCAATCAGGTTCCTGATAACCACATTCCGGGAACCTGATTGGCTGAAACGGCCGTCAGTCTTATGCAAGGAACGCAGGGAGGGTGCATTCCGAGTATAGACATCCGAGAGCCAGAGGGCTTTACTTGAAAAGCCTATCAGAGCCAGCAGCTCTGATAGATAGTTCCCCTCAGCCAATCAGCTGCCGCTATTCAGGTAACCGGCGCCCTATGTCCGGTTATATGAATAGACCAGCGGCAGCTGGCAACAATGATATAACACACGTTCAATGCAATGCAATGAATGTGTGTTATTTGCGATAGGGGGTGGCGCTGCAGCGCCCTCTATTGATGGCCGCCAGAACTGCAAGTAAAAGTAAAAATGACATTTTAAGCTATATAAAATGTCTTAAAGGGCCCGGTTTTTTTTTGTTTGTTTTTGACTTCATGGGGGGGGGCGGCGCCCGGGCGCCCCCTATGGACGGGCCGCCACTGGTACAAACTATGGGATATATACTGGATTTTTTTTCTATATATTAGTAATTGCAGCGATCAGCGATATTGCGGCAGACACTTGAACTCTGACACTTTTGATACTGCAGGAACCAGTGACACTAATGCAGTGATCAGTGCTAACAATATGCATCTACAGGCAAGTCATCTCCACTCTCTGGGAATTCGGGTGGCTTCTGAACCTAGAGAAGAGTAAGTTGGAACAATGGCAGTCTCTTGTATTCCTCGGAGCTCACTTTGACACAGTGAGAGGCATCATCTCCCTACCCAAGAAGAAGGTTACCATAGTTCGAGACAGGATTCGTCTGGCTCCCTCATCTTCTAATCTTCATGCCCTCCAGTGTCTGAGGTTCATCGCACCATGGTGGCCACGATATGGATAGTAAAATAGGCACAGTAGAGGATGCGGCCCTTCCAGAAAGGTTTTCTTCGTCAGTGGTTGGGCAACAAAGCCCAGTGTATTCACATTACTCCACCCATGAGAGATTTACCTCCCCTGGTGGCTTCTGTGGGAAAACCTATGCAACTGTCACTCCATCCTTCCCATTACATGGGTCACAATAACGAAAGATGCCAGAAACAGGGGTCATTGTCTAGCGAAGATGTCTCACGGTTCCTGGGAGTTTCCTTCTCAAGGAAAAGTGTCGAACCTCCTAGAACTATGGGCAGCGTTCCAGGCACTTCTGGCGTTTCGTCATTTGACAACAGGGGCCTCTGTATTGCTCAAATTAGACAACACAACGTCAGTGGCCTACATAAGGAAACAAGGGAGTACCCGAAGCCTGTCCCTGCTACAAAAGGTGGAACCAATTATGACCTGGGCACAGAAGAACCTGGTCAACATAATTCAAACCTATGTACCTGGGACTCAGAATGTCCAGGTGGACTTCCTTTCTCGAGTCTGCAACAAGTGGTCTCTCCACGAGGAAGTGTTCAAATGCATCCTAGCTTTGGGGATCTCCCCAGAAGTCGATCTCCTCACCTCCCTGTGCAACAAAAAACTGGCAAGGTACTATTCAAAGTTTCAGGACCCTCAGGCCTACGGGATAAATGTACTGAAGGAGCGATGGTGGTTCAGCAGAGCCTATGCCTTCTCTCCGACCCCCAATTATCCTCCAGTTCCTACGAAGGTCATTCCCACACTCCTGGGTGCAAGAAGAAGAAGCACCAGCCAGGTGTACGAATGGATATGGGCTAAATTCACGAGCCACGTGTCTTCTAGAGCCAATTCATGTAGTACACCAGCAGTTCAAGACATCTTAAGCTTCCCGCAGTCGGGCCTGGATGTTGCCTTATCTGTCAGTTCTCTCCGTGTACAGGTGTCAGCGATCTTAGCCTTCACTGGGGTGTCGTGGGATAGATACACCCTTGTTCATCAATTCTTCAAGAGAGCAGTTAGGCTCAGGCCCCAAAGGAAACCCAGGTTCCCCAAATGGGATTTTCTGCTAGTCCTTGAGTTTTTCTCACAGCTTGACAAACCACTCTCGATCAAAGAGCTTGCCCTTAAAACTGCCTTTTTTGGTAGCTATTACTTCGGCGAAGAGGTTATCCGAAATCAAGGCTTTAGGGTCAAAAGAACCCTTTCTAACATTCTTCCTGGACAGAGTGGTTTTAATTCCGATGCTAGGGTCAAGCCCCAAGGTCACCTAAATTTTCCATGAGAATCAGGAAATCACGCTCCCCACCTTTAGATCATCCGGAAGTCTAGAAGTGCATTCCCTGGATGTGGGAATGTTCTTAAAACAATACTTGGAGGCCATGGCTCCTTTCCAACAGTCAGATTATATATTTGTTTTGTTCCAAGGGAAAACAAAGGGCTCCGGGCCTCAGTCTGATCCATTGCTACGTGGGTCGTCAAAGGCTATTCAATGGGCCTCTAAAAAAGGAGCTTGGCTCCTCCTAAAGGCGGTGACAGCGCACTTAACTAGAAGTGTCTCAACTTCATTGGCAGCCTCACGTGAAAGTACTGTCAGTTGACGGTGTTAATTAAATCTTTGTTCAGCATTTTTGCCCACTCAGGTGTGTACGGCGAGTTATTTTCCACACGTAGGCTGCCATGGAGTCTGTCAGGAAAACAGAAAATTCCTATCAAATACTTACCGCAATTTTCCTTTCCTGATGGACTCCATGACAGCAGGAGTTCCCTCCCAATGGCTGGAGTAGGCTAGTTATCGAACACGGCTGCTGGTTCGAAGCAAAGATTTATGGGAGTGGAGTCCTATAGGGTAGTAGTAGAGGTGAGACTAAACTCACACGTAGGCTGCCATGGAGTCTATCTGGAAAGGAAAATTACAGTGATACCGCGTACACATGACCATTTTTCATGACGTGAAAAATGCCATTTTTTTTTATGTCATTAAAAAAGATTGTGTGTGGGCTCCAGAGCATTTTTCTCAACGTGAAAAATGGGCATTACAAATTTGGAACATGCTTAAATTTTCAGGACAATTTTCACGTTGTCGTTTTTCACGTCGTGAAAAATGATCGTGTGTAGGCTTTAACGACGGGAAAAAAACCACACATGCTCAGAAGCAAGTTATGAGACGGCACTCGTTTTGGTAAAACTAGCGTTTGTAATGGAGATAGCACATTCGTCACGCTGTAACAGACTGAAAAGCACGAAGACTGAAAAGCACGAATCGTCTCTCACCAAACCTTTACTAACACAAAATCAGCAAAAGCAGCCCAAAGGGTGGGACCATCAGTGCCGTCGTACGTGTTGTTTGCTCCAGCATTTTTTTTTCACGATCGTGTGTAGGCAAGGTAGGCTTGACGAGAATCACGTCGAGAAAAACATCGTTTTTTGAGGACAAGAACAACGTCCGTACGTATGCGGCATAAGTATTTGGTAAGAATTTTCTATTTTTTTCCTCTGTTTGATCTGCAAAAACGTTTGCAACCATGAGTGGTGATTTCATACTTTGTGCCAGGGGTTGTAGGTCAAATTAAAGGTGGAAAAAGTTCTAAAATTATTTATCTTTGTTTCATTTTTTTACATCAAAGAAACCTGACATTTTGTAGACTTTATATATCCAGTGTATATGGATGATGGCAATATAATTATTTTAATAATAAAACATCTAAGTACATTTTTCCTAATTGATATACAGCTGTCACATGACCCAGAACTTTTCCTGCCTGTCTTCAGGGAAACATAAGCGGGAGGAGCCTCTAGTCCCCTGCTGCTGGTCACAGTGGGTTGTCATTTACCACTGTGTATACACCCACATGTGTGATGCTATAGTCACATGGGCTGCTCAGATGTGATAGGGAGGAAATGCTCAGCATAGAAACTCACTGAAAACTGAGCATGTGCAGAGTTGTCACCACAGCTGCAAAATCCCTAGCTGAACTGGGGACATGGACTGAAGGTGGAGATGGAGAACAGTAGGATCAACCAGTTTTTTTGTATAATACATAAAACATATCTCAGTGACTGAGTGATTAGGAACAGCATGTAATACAGCATTTATTGATAGTTTCTTTATGATGTGGGTATGTAAATCATACACAGTCTGGTTTGAGTTGCTTATGTACTTATATACAGCTATACTGAACTGGTGACCGCTGCTGTTGCTGGACACCTTCACTGAATATCCCTTGCAGACTCACACAAGAGCCACACCTGTATACAGCCTCTTGCATTTGTGTGCAAAAATCACCTGTTAGATACCTCTATTGGGCTACTAGTTCTAAGCCTCCAGGGGTTCCTTCTTTGCCAATACTGTCTCTCCCAGTGTCACCACATCTACAGTGTGACTTCCGGAGCAAATGTCACAATGTACAATCTCTGTTTTACAAATATACATTTAATAATATCTGACATAAGATTCCCAAAGCATTATGAGTTAAACTATAACTAATAAAATCTAGAGGGATTGATGTGTGTATAAAGAAAAGTCGGATCTGTCCAATCCACTATTGGACAGATAGCACAGTGAACCCCTTAGGGATTGTAAAATGGCCAGACCAAGTGAGTAAAAAAAGTACACATTTTTTTGAGACATCATAAAGATAAATGTGCCAAAAAATACATACAGTATATACTATATATTTTTTTTTTTTGGGGGGGGGGGGGTACTTTGAATCGCAATTACATTTGATTTTACCTGATGTTATACTATATACTATATAGTGTAACATCAGATAAAATCAAATGTAATTGCGATACAAAGTACCCCCAAAAAAATAATAATACACGTTGTATAAATAAATGTGTATCCTTGATAACCTCAAACGTATTGATTTGTACTACTGGACAGAAAGTGACTCTTGATGCTTCCCTGATGTTTTTGTGCATGGGCCCTCATGTGATGTGGTTGTGGAGTAGATGAAGCAGTATTAATATACTGTGGTGCTCGGGTATTAGAGCGGGATGCTTGCGCTCTGGAGTATGTGTCATATGTAGTGTTACCATCCCCGAAGGTGTGCGAGGAAGATGACTCTTCCATGTCAGAGGTGTTGTCATTTGATGTGTTGCCATGGTGAGAATGTTTTTGACGTCTACGTCCATTGTGTTGCATGGGTCCTGGTTGGGAAGAAATAGAGGACAAATGAATGTTTAGATATATTTGAACTGTTAGCAATATGGTTTTTCCCTGCAAATTGGGTATTTTTTTTTATTTTTTTGCAGTTTTCTGGCCATCATCCCATTTATGTGCTCTTTCCTCTCAGAAATCCTTTTTATCACATTAAAACTTTTTGTTTTTTTAACTAGTATATCTCTATTGAATTTCTCAAGATGAGTTTTGAGTTTAGTCGCCAATTGACCAGAGTATCTGTTTTCAATTTAGTTAGTTGGTTATTAATGATGTCAATCTTACTGTTGAGATCTGAAATCCTTTTATGGTACTCTTGTATAAGTGACATCATTAAATCAGTTGAGCATTGTTTTAAGACTTTTTCCCACGCTGTTTTGAAATCAGGTTCAATTCTTTCAAAAGATGAAAAGATCTGAACTCGTAATTCAAAGGGATTGATAGTTTCATTGTTATAGTCCTCAAAAGATTTGATATGCCAGTGGAGAGATGCTTTCTTTTCCACCAATTGAGTCAAGTTGAAGAAAAAGAAGGCTACTTGTGACTCAATCAGTTTATTGGTGTCAAACCCCTTTTGGGATTTGGACATGAGATTGTCCCAGTCTTCCCCAAGATAAGTAGCCATGATGCTAGTGAATGTGCAGTAAATTCCGCACCCCACACACACACACACACAAAAAATAAATAAAAAAATAGAATATAATAATTATATATATATATATATATATATATATATATATATATATATATATATATATATATATATATATATATATATAACAACGTGGATAATGAAAATTTCAGCAATTGGGACAATTAGACAAAGATATAAGCACAAAAGATCAACAGTCGAAAAATAGCTACATGTGAGTTCTGTACCAGGTATTGCTAGTCAGAAAAATATATACAAACAACCAGTAGGGGAAACATTTTGTGGGCAGTAAAGCCCTGGAGAAATTGATAACATCTGGAGGGATTGGTGTGTGTATAAAGAAAACCCAGATCTGTTCAATCCACTATTGAAATTGCAAAAGAAAACACTTAGTGCCAGAGGCACAGTGAACCCTTCAGGGATTGTTAGACAGACCAGGTGAGTAAAAAAGTACAAATTTTATTGAAACATCATAAAGATAAATGACAAACAGTGGCAAAAAAAACATATATAGTGTAACATCAGATAAAATCCAATGTAATTGTGATACAAAGCACCCAAAAAAAAAACATGTCATGTATGTCAGACAGTGGCTGCCCTCGTAGAGCTAACAGGCTAGCCTAAGAGAACACAGGTGTGGACCATTGTAGGTCCTTCTTCAGAGGTTTTTAAGCCATATGGGTAATAGATTCTACAATGTAAATATATAATATTAGTATCTTAGTAACATTAAAAATTGCACAGATTGTTATTGCACATGGCTGGTATGTGGAAACTCGCACTGGTGTATCATAAGGCTGACAGCTGGATGATCAATGGTCCCACAGCCTGGACAATGCACAGAGGAAACTCCCCAGAAGGGTGAGCCAAACACAATAATGGAGATGAAACGCTCCAAACTTCACAGACAAGGACCCTACAGCTATGGAGTGTGAACTCCTGCTGATAATTGTCTGACAGCTCAAGGGTTTACATGTGTTCAGATAGGAGGGCTATGGAACATGTTGATCTGTATATATAAACAGATAGTAAGATTATAGCCATTATGAAGCTACTATATCATGTAGTTCAAACATTATATCATCAAATCATGTTAGATATAAAGAAATTACTGCATGCCACCAAAGGACATGCAACCAATATTACATAGTAACAGAGTGTAAGAATCTACCTGTTGTTCCTGTGTCTCAAGTGCTTGGGTGTAACACAGAGCTCCCCTTCCCAGCTTGGTGCTTACCATTTGGCTGCACCCGGTGGGGTATAAATACATAGGTACGATGATCAGTCATCAAATCGCCTGTCTGGCAATTGGAAACAGTGTGATGGACTTGCAGGTATATACACTGAACCAAAAATGTGTCCATCGTGGGTCCCACTGCGCTATGGTGCGCGGCGCAAGCCCGCCCAGAATGAGCAGAGTTATGTCCTGCATCATAGTGCCACCAACCCACACGTATGGCCATTAGAGTGGGATGCTTGCGCTCCAGATTGTGTGTCATATGTAGTGTTACCGTCCCCATAGGTGTGCAAGGAAGATGACTCTTCCATGTCAGTGGTGTTGTCATTCGATGTGTTGCCATGGTGGCAATGTTTTTGACGTCTACATCCATTGTGTTGCATCGGTCCTGGTTGGGAAGAAATAGAGGACATAAATGGTGGTTTAGATATATTTGAACTGTTAGCAATATGATTTTGCCCTGCAAATTTGGTATTTTTTTTTTTTTTGCGGTTTTCTGGCCATTATCCCATTTACTGTACATTTGTTCTCGGAAATCCTTTTTATCATGTAAAAACTTTTTGTCTTTTTTTAACTAGTATATCTCTATTGAATTTCTCAAGATGAGTTTTGAGTTTAGTCTCCAATTGACCATACAGAGTATCTGTTTAAAATTGAGTTAGTTGGTTATTAATGATGTCAATCTTACTGTTGAGATCCAAAATCCTTTTACGGTACTCTTGTATAAGTAACCTCATTAAATCAGTTGAGCATTGTTTTAAGACTTTTTCCCACGTTGTATTGAAATCAGGTTCAAATCTTTCAAAAGATGAAAAGATCTGAACTCGATTGATAGCTTCATTGTTATAGTCCTTAAAGGATTTGTTATGCCAGTGGAGAGATGCCTTCTTTTCCACCAATTGAGTAAAGTTGGAGAAAAAGAAGGCTACTTGTGACTCAATCAGTTCATTGGTGTTAAACTCATCTTCCCAACCAGTGATAAACTCCTCTTCCCAACCAGTCTTCCCCAAGATAAGTAGCCATGATGCTAGTGAATGTGCAGTAAATTCTGCACACAATTTTTTATATATATATATATATATATATATATACACACACATATACATACTGTATATATTACTTCACATGTAGTTAGTAAGGATTGCACAGTCTTTACTTACAAAATTGCACAGATGGTTATTGCACATGGCTGGTATGTAAAAACTCACACTGGTGTATCATAAGGCTGGTAGCTGGATGATCAGCGGTCCCACAGCTGGGACAATGCACAAAACTCCCCAGAAGGTTGAGCCAAAGACAATGAGGGAGATGAAACTCTCCAAGCTTCACAGACAAGGACCCTTAGGCTATGGAGTGTGAACTCCTGCTGATAAATGTCTGGCAGCTCAAGGGTTTACATGTGTTCAGATAGGAGGGTGATGGTACATGTTGATCTGTAGGGATGAGCAGAACGCCCCCCGGTTCGGTTCACACCAGAACACCGCGAGAAGGCAAATCCCTATGTGCGAACCCTGTTAAAGTCTATGGGACACGAACGTGAAAAAATCAAAGGGTTAATTTTAAAGGCTTATATGCAAGTAATTGCCATGAAAAGTCTTTGGGGACCCGGGTACTCCCCCAGGGGACATGTATCAATGCGAAAAAAGTTTTTTTTTTCAAGAGCAGTGATTTTAATAATGCTTAAAGTGAAACAATAAAAATTAAGGCCCGGATTCACAAAGGAGTTACGACGGCGTATCTCCAGATAGTCTAGTAAAGTTACCCCTCATAAAGCAGGGGTAAGTCATGTTAGGTATGGACGTCGGAAACGTACGAACAGCGTCGTATTTTACGTCGTTTGCGTAAGACGTCCGTGAATGGGGCTGTGCGTAGGTTACGTTCACGTCGACTAAGCATTGAGCAAGCGTAATTTAATTTCAAAATTCGACGTGATACTGAGCATGCGCGCGCATGAGCCGTTCGTTCGAAACGTCATTTACGTGGGGTCATGATTAGTTTGCATAAAACACGCCCACCTCTTTCTCATTTGATTTGGGCGCGCTTACGCCGGCACATTACAACTACGCCGCCGTAACTTTAGACGCAAGTGCTTTGTGAATACTGCACTTGCCTCTCTAAGTTGCGGCAGGGTAGCGTAAATACAATACGCCCGCTTAAATTTACGCCGCCCTACGTGAATCTGGGCCTAAATATTCCATTAAATTTCGTGCCTGGGGGTCCCCTTAGTCTGCCTGTAAAGTGGCGCATCTGTGCAATGTGTTTTACTGTTCCGAAGCAAAATCTAATTTCTAAAGGAAAAAATGTCATTTAAAATTGCTTGTGACTGTAATGTATTGCCGGATCCCGCATGGTATAGATATTAAGGGGAACTCCACGGAAAAATAAAAAAAATGGCGTGGGGTCCCCCCAAAATACACACCCAGACCCTTATTCGAGCAAGCAGCCTGGCAGGCCAGAAAAGGGATGGGGGGCGAGTGAGCGCCCCCTTTTTCGGAACCATACCGAGCCCCTTGCCCTTAACATGGGGAGGATTCTTTGGGGTCCCCCCGAAAGCACCTTGTCCCCATGTTGATGGGGACAAGGGCCTAGTCCCCACAACCCTGGCCATTGGTTGTGGGGGTCTGTGGGCGGAGGGCTTATCGGAATCTGGAAGCCCCCTTTAATAAGGGGCCCCCAGATCTCGCTCCCCCCAAAAAAGAAAAGGGTCCAGCGATGTCCATCCATCTTCAATCATGCCGCCCGACGGACCCGTAAAAAAAAACCTCCAAAAAAATGGGAGGCGTCCCACTGACTGCTGTCTTTTCACTGTGACAGCTGTTATATAGGCAAGGGCGGGGCCACCCACTGATGTAGCCAGATGACCACACTCCCCACTGACCGCACATGACAGCACATGACATCACATAACGTCTGGGGGTCACCCAGTTACATCACCAGATGGCCCCGCCCTTGCCTATATAACAGCTGTCACAGCCAAGAGACAGCAGTCAGCGGGAGGCAGAGCTTATTTTTTTCTCAATTTTCTGACCCGTCGGGGCGGTGTGATTGAAGATGAATGAACATCGTGGGACACTTTTTATTTTTTTTATAAAGTGTAGCACCCTCTACCTTTAGGTAGGTGCTAGAGTAGTGGGTTTTTGTGTTTATAATGCCAGTGAATGTAATAGCTGTGAGCTAGGACAGGGGAGTGGTTTTAGTGTAGCAGCAGGTGACTGACATGTGCCTTAGCTCTTGGGCGCATCTTCTGTTTCCAGGGAGAAGGTTCTGGAAAGGGGGCAGGACAGAGAGCTGGAGTAACATGGGGTTTATGTGGGAGTCCTGACCAATCCTCAAACTAGGATTGGCAGGGGGCAGGCCTCCTATATATACCCATGGTCAGCCTGCTGTGGGAGGAGTTGTCGGGTGGAAGAACTGAATGACGGAGTGTTAGACTGTCATGGTCTGAGGGAACCCCCTTTCTAGGGAGATGTAAGAGAGCCTCTCATTACACGTCCAGGCAAGTCATTCAGGAGGGATCCATGCCGGGGTCGATGAGTGAAGAACAAAGTGGAAAGCTCTGGAAGAGACATGCCAGGAGTTGGATGTGGAGCCAGAGGGAGAGACTGTGAGGTTGTTGTGGAGTCAAGTCGCTGCAGCCAGGAGGGCTGGTAGTCTCAATGATGCGTTCAATTTTAAACCGTATCTAGCAGGTTTCCAATAGGGAGTGTGTTAATTTGACTTGTAATGGCTATCCTCCCACATACTTACATTCATTTAAATTTAATTAAAACATTTTTTTTTTTCATACATTTTTACTTTTACTTTCATTATTTATTTTTCCTCTTTTTTTCCTATTTCTATATTTGTCGCCTGTCATTATTATTTCCAGTGGATTATGTTGAATGATTTTTTGAACAGTATGGGCCAGATTCAGATAGAATTGCGTAAGTTTCGGCGGGCGTAGCGTATCTCAGATACACTACGCTGCCGTAACTTAGAGCAGCAGATCCCGTATTCAGAAAGAACTTGCGCTCTAAGTTACGGCGGGGTAGTGTAACTGGTCCGGCGTAAGCCCGCCTAATTCAAAGTAGGCATGTAGTGGGCGTGTTGTATGCTAATGACTCGTGACCCCACGTAATTGACGCTCCTAACGAACGGCGCATGCGCCATCCGTTAAAGTATCCCAGTGCGCATGCTCCAAATTACGCCGCAAATAGTCAGTGCTTTAGATGTGAACCTAACTTACGCACAGCCCTATTCGCGTACGACTTACTCAAACGATGCAAAATTTGACGCTGTCCCGACGTCCATACTTAACATTGGCTACGCCTCATATAGCAGGGGTAGCTTTACGCCGAAAAAAGCCTTACGTAAACGACGTAAATCAATGCGCCGGGCGCACGTACGTTTCTAAATCGGTGTATCTAGCTCATTTGCATATTCTACGCGGAAATCAACGGAAGCGCCACCTAGCGGCCAGCGTAAATATGCACCCCAAGATACGACGGCGTAGGAGACTTACGCCGCTCGTATCTAGGCAACAGTGAGGCGTATCTGATTCTATAAATCAGGCACAGAGATGCAACGCCTCACACTCAGAGTTACTACGGCGTATCTGGAGATACGCCGTCGTAACTCCTTTCTGAATCTGGCCCACTGTTTGTGATCATATGGTTATATCACTGGTTGGGTGTAATTCCCAATATTTCCACTAGAGGTCATTCTCTACATGTAAACCCCCACAGATAGCTTGGTACTGGTTGGTCTGATGAACCGGGTCTGGGCTTGCATAGTTGCCCTATAGGAGCCTTTTTTAATTTTTTGGTGGTGGCACATGTGGGTCCTTTGCGGCACCCGCTTTCCCCATGTGGGGACTGATCTGGACTAGTTTCTGGCCTGGGATATACGGTAAGTTCTGTGATTTCTCTTCCTGTTTGCACTCCAGTTTGAAGCGCAGGTAATGGCCATTCGCACTTTAGCAGCAGGATGATGCGGGATGTGACCCCGCCCATTCTGGGTGGGCTTGTGCCGCACACTATGGCGCCGAGGGACCCATGATGAATTTTTTTTTTGGTGCAGTGTATAAATCTGCAAGTCCACCACACTGACAGCTGTTTCCAATCGCCTGTCTGACTGATCACCGTACCTGTGTATTTATACCCCACCGGGTAAAGCCAAATAGATACTGAGCTGGGAAGAGGTGCTCTGTGCTACACTCAAGCACTTGAGGCACAGAAATAAGGCTTCATGTACACTGCTGCTGGTAAACAGATGTTTAGGAGCAGTTGCCCCTGAACTCTCCTCTGTTATCTTATCAGTACATATACACAGGATAGTTAATAGTCGTTTCTAGGCAGTTGAGTATAGAAGCATTTTTTGGAAAGCAAAAAAATGAGTTCAGAACGGATGTTCAGAGGCATTTGAAATGCCAAACGCCTGTAACAGCTTGTAAACATGTGTAATTGCAGTAACTCGCGTTGAGCCGCATTTTATTTACAAGCTTTTTTAATTTTTAACTATTTGAATAAAAAAACACTTCTAAACGCAAACGTGGTTAAACGCGGCATGAAAAACCCAAACCAAATGGATGTTTTTAAACATCGTTTACTATCTGTCAAGTTACAACGTTCAGGGGAGGTTGTAAAATGTCCTGTGTACATTAAGCCTTACAGATCTGAAAAATCCTTCAAAGTAGCGCTAAAACAAAGGAGATTATAGGAGTCCCACAATCATGAAAAATGAAAGGTTTATTTAAAACTTGTATAAGTCTCAAAAGCAACAGTCTCCAGGTTGTCAGTTCTGTGATGCAACACAGTACAGTGTGAGCTGACCGCTTGTTAATAATCCTACAAACCAATAAGCACAGAGCTAAGAGTCACTGAAGCGTTTCTGCACACCGCCGACCTCTCCCATGGATGAAAAGTCTCACAAGTGATGAGCTTGTGACAAAAGCTGTGGGTACTGTATCGCTCTCTTACCATAACCCAGAGGGATGTATGGGACGTGCAGATAAACAGATGATCCGTCAGCTGTGGAGGGGAGGAAGGACGCTGTCAGACCCCGTGCTGTGTGAACAGTCGCAGCGTGCGCTCCTCTCAGACGAAACAGGACGTCTCATTGACGCTGAGTAGGGGGCGGTGCTGACCTCGCTGATTGCTGGTGCGGGATGGGATGGGGGATCAGAAGTTGGGCTATGACAAGCCAACAAAAGCGGAGAGCTGGATGGATACACAGGCGTTCTAGATCGTGGAATCAGAAGGATTCTGTGTAGTAGTCCATACAGAGATGTTAACTGGTTACACTGGCTGCGATCTGGAGATAGCTGATGCCACCACACTAAGACGACATGTATCGGGACTGAGCCCTTCATCAGGTCAATAGGAAGTGGCTGGGAGGGATTAAGTTATAGGAGACCGATACCTGTGGGACAGGACTTGGCCGTGCAGTATGCGCCTCAATCATATGTGACCTAGCAGCAACAGCCTCTTTAATAGAATACATGGGCAACATCAAATACATAAAACATCTTAAAAAACATTAATAACATACAACGCTGGAAAAAATGGGATAAATTAGCAAAAAATAAAGGAATGAATAACGTGAGATGCATGAGAGAAGGAGGGAGGAGGAGGGGGAAGGCTGGAGTAATATGAAACCTGATAAAGAGAAGAAACATAAAAAGTAAAAGCATATGTGGAAGAAGTTATTGGAGACAATGGATAAGTTAAATGATCTGTAAATTAATTGATGAGGTGATAAAACAATATATGAACAATCCATAAATACTGACTACTATGGCCACCAGGGCATTTCATGTGGCAACATAGATTCCATATAAAATAATATTAAAATACAGGCTATAATAAAGAGACTCCGATCCTTACAAGAGGTTACTGACTTCAAGACCCTCATTGAGTCCATTAGGAGATAGAGCAGATAATTTAAAAATCCAAAAAGATTCACGTTTACATAACAAAACGAATCTTTCATTGTCAGTGAGTGTACCTTCTGGTATGTGTTCGATGGCAAATACTCTAAGATGTTTGAAATTTTTTCCATGATGACATTTAAAGTGTCTGGGTACACTGTGTTCATCAGCACCTTTGTCTATTAGACGGCGGGGGTCTCCAATACGTTTGCGTAAAGTTCGTATAGTCCGACCGACGTATAACATATTACAGGGACAGATGAGAACATAAATGACGTACTGAGTTGAGCACGTGATAAATTGGTTAATCTGGTAAACATGACCGGCTCTATCGGCAAACGTGGATTGCCCATGTGCTATGAATTGGCACGTTAAGCAACCACGTTTCTTGCACTGAAAGATGCCTGTGCGATCGTCAAAGTGTGCAGTTGCATTTGATGATATATCTTTTTTGTTCTTGAGTTTACTCGGTGCCAATATGTTTTTTAGGGTGTGATTCTTTTTAAAGATGATTTGAGGAGCTTGTGGTAGGGTAGGACCCAATTTTGGGTCCATCTTAAGAATATGCCAATGCTTTCGGACGATACTCTGTATGGTTCTGTATCTATTATTAAAATCTGTAATGAACCTATATGTATTTCTTTCTGTTTTTTCAGGGGTGCCCTGGGGCTTGTGCTTTAGAGGTGGCTTAATTAATTTTTCATGAGCTGCCTCTATAAGCGCAGCGGGATATCCCTTCTCTAAGATTTTTTTAGTAAGGGCTAAACTCTGGTCCTCATAGTCAATGTCGTTAGTACAGTTTCTCCTTAATCTCTGGAATTGTCCATTAGGTATGTTGTTTGTCCATGATGGATGGTGGCAGCTTCTATAGTGTAGATATGCATTACCGCTAGTCGGTTTGCAAAAATTCTTAGTACAGATTTTCTCCTCTTCGTGATAGAGGACCAAATCTAAAAACACCAACTCTGAAGGATCGCAAACATATGTAAATTTGAGATCTAGCATATTAGAGTTGCAATGTGAAACAAAGGCATGGAATTGTTCCACAGTGCCACTCCAAATAAGCACAATGTCATCGATATAGCGGCCAAAATAAACGATGTACCGTGCATACGGATTATGTTCCCATATAAATTTCTCTTCCCAGTACCCCCATGACAAGATAAGCCTTACAGGTAGATTCTTATACTCCGTTACTATATATTAATAGTAGCATGTCCTTTGAAGGCATGCAGCCATCTCTTTATATCTAACATGATTTTGTGATATAATGCTTTGAACTACATGATATAGTAGCCTTATAAGCTTACTATCTGTTTATATATGATGGACTTTTGGTATAGTCGTGTATATACCTGCAAGTCCACCATACTGACAGCTGCTTTCAATCGCCAGACAGGCGATTGGATGATTAGTCATCGTACCTGTGTATTTATACCCCACCTGGTGCAGCCAAATGGGAAGAGGAGCTCTGTGTTGTACTCAAGCACTTCAGGCACAGAAATAACAGGTAGATTCTTGGGCCCCCTACACACTATTAGATTTTCTGCAGATTTTAGTCTTCAGATTTACCAAAACCATATAATATGAGATCAAACCTTCATGCCGCGTACACACGGTCGTTTTTTGTGATAAAAAGAAACGTAATTTTTTAGCATAAAAAAAAGACGTTTTTCAAACTTCATTTTAAAAACGACGTTGCCTACACACCATCGTTTTTTCAAAATGCTCTGGTAAAGCGCGGTTACGTTCAGCACGTACGGCGGCACTCTGTTCCACTCAAGCTCGCATCATAACTTGCTTCTGAGCATGCGCGGGTTTAAAAACGTCGTTTTAGCCTACACATGGTCATTTTTTATGACACAAAAAACGACGTTTTGAAAAACGACATAAAAAATTGAAGCATGCTCGAATTTTTTTTTTTGTCGTTTTTCAGAAGACATAAAACAACGTTTTCCCCACACACAGTCATTTTAAATGACGTTTTTAAAAATGTCGTTTTTTTTCATCACAAAAAATTACCATGTGTACGCGGCATCAGGGTTTCAATATGTATGCAATCAGGCAGACCCTTGCACTACATGGTTTTGGTAAATCTGAAGACAAAAATCTGCAGAAAACACTCTGAGACCAGTGGAAAGCTCTGTTGTGGTAATCAGCATGGACCATGGAGTCGCCAGAAGAGCGCCCGAGACCAGCGTGGAACGCATGGGCCGTAAGTGACGTCTATTTGGCGGGATGTGTTTTAGAGCATCCGATGGGCTCCTTCTTCATGCCAATGAAGTACAGACATTTATCAGCCAACAACACACCCATCCTCTTGGGGTCATGTTTTCTGGTTAGACACAGCCATCTAGAAGCGCCCTTCTTTTTCTTTATCCATGTATTAATGGTTGCATGTCTTTTGGAGGCATGCAGCCATTTTTATATCCAACATGATTAGGTGATATAATGCTTTGAACTACATGATTCAGTAGCTTTATAATGGCTATAATCTTACTATCTATTTATATATACAGATCAACATGTACCATCGCCCTCCTATCTGAACACATGTAAACCCTTGAGCTGTCAGACAATTATCAGCAGGAGTTCATACTCCATAGCTGTAGGGTCCTTGTCTGTGAAGTGTTTGGCTCGCCCTTCTGGGGAGTTCCTCTGTGCATTGTTCCGGCTGTGGGACCGCTGATCATCCAGCTGCCAGCCTTATGATACACCAGTGTGGGTTTTTACATACCAGCCACGTGCATTAACCATCTGTGCAATTTTGTAAGTAAAGACCATGCAAACCTTACTAACTACATGTGAAGTAACATATATATATATATGTATGTGTATAATATTGTTTCTTGTTTTTTTATGTTACTATGATACTAATATTATATATTTACATTGTAGAATCTATTACCCATACGACTTAAAAACCTCTGAAGAAGGACCTACAATTATTATTATACAGGATTTATATAGCGCCAACAGTTTGCACAGCGCTTAACAAAATGAAGGCAGACATTACAGTTACATAACAATTTGGTAGAAGTGGAATCAGAGGGGCCCTGCTCATTAGAGCTTACAATCTAAAAAGGAGAGTCAATTGATACAAAAGATAATCGCTGTGGGGGATGAGCTTATTGGGGTTAAAAAAAGTGTATTAGAAGCAGGCTAGGCTTCTTTAAGAAGGGTTTTCAGGGATCATCTAAAGATGGATAGATTAGCGGATAGTCGGACAGATTGGGGTAGGGAGTTCCAAAGGATGGGATAAGCTCTGGAGAAATCATGGAGGCGAGCATGAGAGGAGGTGACAAGAGAGCTAGGGAGCAGGAGGTCTTGGGAGGACCGAAGAGAGCGGCTTGGTTGGTATTTTGGGACTAGGTTAGTGATGTAGCTGGGGGCAGAGTTATGGATGGCTCTGTAGGTTATACCGCTGTAGTCTAATGAGGAGGGAGTTGCAGTAGTCGAGGCGAGAGAACCAGGGAGTGAATTAGAAGCTTGGTGGTGTCCTTAGTTAAAAAGGGGCGTATTCTGTAAATGTTGCGGAGGCTAAGGCGCCATGATTTGGACAGTGATTGGATGTGGGCCTGAAAGGACAGTTCAGAGTCTAAGGTTACCCCTAGCACCCTGGCATGTGGGGACGGACTGATAGATGTGCCATTGATCTTGACAAAGAAGTCGGGGGAAGGGGCACTTGGGGGAGGAAATATTAAGAGCTCGGTTTTTGAGGAAGTGGTTTGACATCCAGGCTGATATGTCGGTTAGTAAATCAGTGATGCGTGAGGAGACTGATGGGGTGAGCTGAGGGGCAGAGAGATAGATTTGAGTGTCACCAGAATATAAATGGTAGTGATAGCCATGGGAGGCTATCAGCTGACCCAGGGAGGACGTGTAGATCGAGAATAGTAGAGGACCAAGGACAGAACCTTTGGGAACCCCAACGGTAAGAGGAGTTGGAGAAGAGGAAGTGAAGTTTTAAGTGACACTGAAGGTACGGTGCGTTAGGTAAGATTCGAACCAAAGGAGAGCGCGGCCATGGAGACCAAGCAAATTTAGTTTTTTGAGGAGGAGGGGGTGGTCAACTGTATCAATGGCAGCAGAAAGGTCCAAGAGTAAGAGTGCGGAATAAAGACCGTTTGTTTTGGCTGTTAGTAAGTTGTTTGTGAGTTTTAGGAGGGCAGTTTCTGTGGAGTGCTGTGGGCGAAATCCCGACTGCAGGGGATCAAAAAGGTTATTCTCAATGAGGTGGTCGCTCAGTCGGTTGTAAACTAAACCTTCAAGGAGTTTGGAGGCAAAATTGAGTAAAGAGATGGGTCTTAGGTCGTTAAGATTGGTGGGGTCCAGTGGGGACTTTTTTTTAGTATTGGAGTGACTAGCGCATGTTTTAGAGGGTTGGGAAATGATGGCGTTCCAGGGTTTTGGGAAATATCTCTAGAAGTTAGGAGAAGCAGAAGGTGAGAGAGGAGATATGGGAGTGTGACATATGTGGGGGGACACGTCCCAGTGTTCTGCAGGTTTTATTAATAGATGGGTTCAGAATTAGCAGGAGCTGATGTGTGCAGTAATAATGTGAAGACAGGAGGAGTGTGGGTGATATATATAAGCTGTTGGGTGGAGAAGAGGGATGAAGAAGGAGAGAGGATGCAGCTGTGAGAAGCAAAAGTAGGGAGTGCATGATAAAAAAGTGGTGAGATTGAGAGGAAGCCTGGATGAGAGATGAAAATGTTTAATGGAGAATCCGGTCACCTGTAGTCTGTTCAGTGTGTTACAGTAGTCGGTTTTTGATATTCGTTTTGTGTTCGCTTTGTGCATTCCCTGAAGTGTAATACTTTATCCAAGATGATAGTTGCCAATGTAAACCCTGACTGTGCAAACCCTTGGCTGTGCATCCCCTAGAGAAGGCCTAAGGCCCGGGTTCACGTAGGAGAGCGCATCTTTGTGTGGGCGTAACGTATCCTATTTACGTTATGCCTCCGCAACTTTGACAGGCAAGTGCAGTATTCTCAAAGCAAAGTTGCGGCGGCGTAGCGTAAATAGGCCGGTGTAAGCCCGCCTAATTCAAACGTGGAAGATGTGGGCGTGTATTATGTAAATGTATTGTGACCCCACGTAAATGACGCTTTCTCCGAACGGCGCATGTGCCGTCCGTGCAAGTAGCCCAGTGCGCATGCTCCAAATTAACCCGCAAAAAGCCAATGCTTTTGACGTGAGCGTAAATTACGCACAGCCCTATTCGCGAACGACTTACGCAAATGACGTAATCGACGGAAAATTATACGCTGGCCCGACGTCCATACTTAACATTGGTACGCCTCATCTACGCCTCATATAGCAGGGGTAACTTTACGCCGGAAAAAGCCTAACGTAAACGGCGTATCTGTAATGCGACGGCCGGGCGTACGTTCCTGAATTGGTGTATCTAACTGATTTACATATTTCTAGGCGTAAATCAGCGTACACGCCCCTAGCGGCCAGCGTAAATATGCAGTTAAGATACAACGGCGTAGGAGACTTATGCTGGTCGCATCTTATACAAATTCTGGCGTATCTGATTCTTTGAATCAGGCGCCAAGATACGACGCCTCAGACTCAGAAATACGACGGCGTATCTCCTACGTGAATCCGGGCCTAAATGTATACTGAGTTTGACTGGTGGTATTGCCAATTAATTAGTCAGGATTGCATAGGAGGAACACATGGCTAACAGAATGAACTCCTCACACCAAAGACAAACTACAAGACACAGCAAGAGAGCAGAAGGATCACGGTCATAAAGATAAGAACAGCTTATAATTTAGGTATAGACAATAGGAAAGCAAAACAAACATCACAGTGATATGGACAGAGGATGGTCTGCCAATGGTCTAAAACATGTAGTTGTCAACTACGGAACTTCTCGGCAACCTCCATGTTTCCGTTTTCTCTCATTCCCTTCAACCCCATGTGCAATAATGGGTACATCAACATCCAGCAATACAACAATAGCTCCTCCTTCCATGTCATGCACAAACCCCCCCCCCCCTAGGTCCGAGCTTACCCCTCCACCACCGCAGCTTCACTGGCTTCTCCTCCCGGCCAACCCGGTCTTCGTCAGATCCGCCCCCTGCCCTGATTGGCCAAAAGGAAAAGCTGAAAAAGTCACAAGTGGGTGCCCAACCTTTTTCAAGCCAATTAGAGCCTCAGGCTCTAATCATGTGCTTGAAAAAGAAAATAAACTCATAGAAAGCTATGAGTCCAGTGCCCCTTATGCAAACTGAGTGGGGGGGGGCTGCTACTGAGAAGCTGTAATGCAATTTTGGAGAGCCCAGCTCTCTGAGCCCAGCTGAACAAGGTGGGTAAAGAGGGACTCCACTCTCTAGTTAACTTTTTTACCCACTTCAATGCCGGGCACTTCCCCCTCTTCCTGCCCAAGCCAATTTCAAGCTTTCAGCGCTGTCACTTTTTAAATGACAATTGCGCGGTCATGCTACACTGTACCCAAACAATATTTTTATAATTTTGTTCCCATAAATAGAGATTTATTTCGGTGGTATTTGATCACCTCTGCGTTTTTTATTTTTTTGCTAAACAAATAAAAAAGACCGAAAATTTGGAAAAAATAAAGATTTTTCTGCTATAAAATGTTGTAAATAAATAAGTTTTCTTCTTCACTCCTGGGCACTGATGAGGCTGCACTGATGGGCACTGATATGCAGCATTGATGGGCATTAATAGGTGGCACTGATGGGCACTCATAGGTGTCACTGAAAGGCTGCACTGATGAGTACTTATGAGTGGCACTAATAGATGGGCATCACTACTGGCACTGGCAGGCATTGCTGATGGGCACTGATTGACATCTGCCTGGGCACTGATTGGCATCTGCCTGGGCAGTGATCGGTATATCCTTGGTGGTCCAGGGTGGCATACCTGGTGGGTGTCTTTTGTGGGCATCCCCGGTGGTCCTGGCTGCATCCCTGGTGGTCCTGGCTGCATCCCTGGTGGTCCTGGGTGAGCATCCATGGGGGGGGGCTGCGCTGACTACCGGGCCTACTTAGTAGATCATAACCCCGGACCAACGTGGTCCCGGAGCCAGGAACACTTAAACATGCACCCCCGGCCAGGAGGGCCACACGGGGGGGGGGGGGGGGTGTCAACCCCGGACTAATGACGTCTGTCCCTTAAGTACTCCTCCCCAGCATACACAGCGGGATGATCAACTCCCTCTGATTGGCTGCTGAAGGGGAACACCCAAAACACCTTGACCTGACTGCTGCCACACTTGGTCTGGGATGGTAACAGCACCCCAGACAACAATAGTGGTCACTCACAGTACAGCCATGGAACAGAGGCCCACATTTTGTGAAAAGTCACACAGTCAACTAACTCTCAGACTACCCTCTAAATTAAAAACAGCGCCAGCTAGAAAGTAGCAGGCCACTACAGATATAATAAACATATAGTACAAGTTTAGAAAAATTATGCTTAAAAACAGCTTTGCTGTCTTTACCTACTCAGTCACTGACCATGACCATGTAGGACTGGGACTCAGACTTTTAACAATTTATTAGCTTCATAATTGATCCAGGTCCTGGGCTCACCAGATATCCAAGCCTGGATCAGTACAGCCTGGTTATTTTAGCAGCTGTGAACTTACTTTTCAGTCTTCCCAAAGTGAGAGGTGTACCACTGGGCTTGGCATTGAGGGAAAGGAAAACAAGAGACAGCTGACAAGAAAATACTCTCATCTCAAACCTGTACTGAAAGCAGTATAGAGAATGCTATTGCAGGCCAGAAGCTTAGTAGGTGCTGGTCTGGTCGCATGTACCCCTCAAATCACTTTACCCTCTGCCCCTGACCACATTCATCTTCCACTCGACTTCACCTCCCAGCTGTCTATGACCAGCTCTCACTCCTCTCTCCATGTCTGCGGTATCCTAGCTTCTACTCTGTTCTCTCTCTCTTACCTCCAGTCAACAATAAACTCCACTAATCTGTGCATGAATAGATGCACATTTGCTGGGACATAACATTTGTCAAAACAGTCATTGTTACTTGTCATTTGATTATTTTAAGACTTTTATTTTTATTTTTTGCTTTCGTAAATTTTATTTATGGGCTGCTCTGAGCAGTACTTTTAAACTAAGAACAAACAGTGCAATGAGACATGCAGGAATGAATCCAATTATTTATTTACAGTACATATTGGCCTATGTGCAAACAGTTGGAGGAGACGGCATGGGTCTGATTCCAGCTGACGAATCTTGAAGTTTTAGGACATGTTCCTGTTTCTGGGTCAGAATAAAGCAATGAAATTAACTATTTCAACATAAAAAAAAAAGAAAGTGAATACATAGCTCCAGCTGCTGCACAGCAATTAGTTCAAGGACGGACACCCACACATTGACTTACAATCTCCCTATCTATGATATTTTTAAACTAGTAAACGTTTTGCATTGATTGTAGCATTTGCCTATTTAAGCTGAGAGAATAGGCCCTGGAATCTAAAAATGTTGGTTGTATTTTAAGTCCAGTTAATGGCACTGCATGCTACATATTACACCCCTTTAACCACTTGCCGACCGCGCCATAGCAAAAATACTGCTACAGCGCGGTCGAGTTACTGTGACAGGACGTCCCTGGGACGTCCTCGTGCACTTCCGCGTTTGCGCGTCCCCTGGGGCGCGCTCGCGGAAGTGTCCGTGCTCGCCGGGTCTAGAAGACCCGGCGCATCACGGATCACGGTAAATTGCCGCGAATCGCGGCTGTTTACCACGTGATCGCTCCGTCAAATGACGGAGCGATCACTTGTAAACAAACCGGCGTCATTTGATGACGCCGGTTCCTCCCTCTCCTCTCTGTACCGTTCGGTACAGTGCAAGAGGAGAGGAGGGGGGGGAGCGCGGGGTGTCAGCAGTGCTGTGGCTGGATCTGTGACAACTGCAGTCACAGATCCAGCCATCCCTCCCAGCTCAGCAATACTCTGCCATACCCCCCATACTTACTCTGCCATACCCCCCATACTTACTCTGCCATACCCCCCATACTTACTCTGCCATACCCCCCATACTTACTCTGCCATACCCCCCATACTTACTCTGCCATACCCCCCATACTTACTCTGCCATACCCCCCATACTTACTCTGCCATACCCCCCCATACATACTCTGCCATACCCCCCCATACTCTGCCATACCCCCCCATACTCTGCCATACCCCCCCATACTCTGCCATACCCCCCCATACTCTGCCATACCCCCCCATACTCTGCCATACCCCCCGATACTCTGCCATACCCCCCGATACTCTGCCATACCCCCCGATACTCTGCCATACCCCCCGATACTCTGCAATACCCCGATACTCTGCAATACCCCGATACTCTGCAATACCCTGCGCGATACTCTGCAATACCCTGCGCGATACTCTGCAATACCCTGCGCGATACTCTGCAATACCCTGCGCGATACTCTGCAATACCCAAATACTCTGCAATACCCCAATACTCTGCAATACCCCAATACTCTGCAATACTCTGCAATACCCAAATACTCCGCAATACCCCAATACTCCGCAATACCCCCAATACTCTGCAATACCCCCAATACCCCAATACTCTGCAATACCCAAATACTCCGCAATACCCCAATACTCCGCAATACCCCAATACTCCGCATATATAATGTTTTGGGGTTCTATGTAATTTTCTAGCAAATAAATTGTGATTTTTCCATGTAGGAGAGAAATGTCAGAATTGGCCTGGGTGTTCCAGAACGCCTGTTGGCGCTCCCTGCATGTTGGGCCTCTGTATGTGGCCACGCCGTGTAAAAGTTGCACACATGGGGTATCGCCATACTCGGGAGGAATAGCAGAATGTGTTTTGGGGTGTTATTCGTGGTATGCATATGCTGTGTGTGAGAAATAACCTGCGAATATGACAGAAACAAGTTTTTTTTTTATTTTTTTACAGAATTTTCGGTCGTTTTTCTTTTATAGCGCAAAAAATAAAAAACCCAGAGGTGATCTAATACCACCAAAAGAAAGCTCTATTTGTGTGAAAAAAAGGACAACAATTTCAAATGGGTACAATGTTGTATGACGGAGTAATTGTCATTCAAATTGTGAGAGCACCGAAAGCTGAAAATTGGTCTGGTCAGGAAGGGGGTTTAAGTGCCCAGTGGTCAAGAGGTTAATATTTGTTGTACCTTCAGCTGTGAGAAACACAGCCTAGAAAGTAAGTTTCATAGCAGGCCTTTTACTAATGTACCTACTGTTCATTTATCAGTGAGTTCTGTTTACTTCCTAAAAAAAGCCCAGCTCAATCATTTCATGGACTTTCAAGGCCATGAACTTTAGGGTCCTGTAAACTGCCAAAACAAGTAGACAGAGGGCAAAGAACTGGTCACCAGTGTAGCACCTGGTTACTTCTGAGAACCGATGCTAATTAAAATTTAGAGGGGGTCAGAGAGATAGTTAGCTCTGACCAGGCCGATTTGGTTTAAATTTGGGTCTCTGTCTCAGCCTGGCTGTGCTGTGGGTTCATTCTGTCGCTTCTGGGGTGCTTATCTTACCCCGGGACGGCAGGTGGCAGCAGTGGAGTCAAGGTTTGTGTGCTTTTCCCCAGCAGCCAATCAGGAGGAGTTTTCCTCGCTGTACATGCTGGAGGAGGGTATTTATGGGACAGACGCCATCGGTTTGGGTCTTCTTCCAGTGTGGCGCCCACCTTCAGGGTGACATACCACGGCACTCGGCAAAATGGCCTTCCAGGCCAGGGTGAACCTGCCACGCGGTGTTCCTGGTTCCGGGACCACGTTGGTCAGGAACATTTGAGCTGTGGCTGGGCCCCAATAATCGACTGGGTCCCTACTTCTAAGAAGATCCCAAGCGTTGTTCCTTTGAGAGTAAGCTGTTCGGTGGGGAGTGCGCCTGAGGAGAGCCAAGAGAGGCTGGCAATCCAATAGGGCCTCAACCATCCACCGGGGATCAAGGTAACCGTGTACTGAAAGGCTGGACTTTGGTCACCTATCAGTCGATAACCTAACTGCAAACTACCTGAAGGAGATCCAGGTGTAAAGTCTATTAAGGAGGATTATCTCCACTATCTCAATTCTAAGGAGGGTCTGTGGCAGAGACTTTTCCCTACATTTCCGAGTGATACTCTGGCTGCCAGGTCAGTGGGAGAGACCTGTCCGGGTACGCTAAACCCACTCAGGCTGGAGTGGCGAAAGAAAGTGTTGTTGGGAGCAGGAATGTTTCCCTATTGCTACTCCTGAATCTGCTATTTCTCCTTCTGCTGAATCTCTACTCTTCACCACAAGTTTTATTGTTTTTACCCAGCTGGGTAATAAAGAGCACAGAAAAAGACACCTGTCGTGGACATTCTGTTACTGCTACTTTCACCATACACCCCTAGACGGCGGAGGAGCCACGAGGTAACATGCCACCCGAAACAAACCAGCAGCTCCTTCGGGGGGAGTGCTACACCAGTATTGCCTGTGGTCTCTCTGTAGCTGAGCTTTCCCTATTACTAACTTACCATGCCATGAACTGCACTGTGTCTCTGTGTGGAAGTGGCCATCTTGGTTGAGGCAGGTCCTTGCCTACTAATGCCAGAGCCTCCAGCAAGTAGAACAGTGAACAGAACCTTTGTGGCATCACCAAATCTCCCGAGACTAGCAGTCATGGGAGTCAAATCCTTAAATCTCAATCCTTAAATCAAATCCTTAAATCTCACACTGCTTATATACAGGCATTAGACTGTAGCAGTGGCGTAGCATGGGTTGTCAGCGCTCGGGACTGCAGACTTTTCACACTCCCTGAGTCCCTTCCCTTCCTACAATAGTACTGACCAGCCTGATTCCTATACTGACCACTACACTGACCTCTACACAGACCTATATGATTCCTAGTCTGACCATTACACTTATCTACCTGTCCACTGCACTGATCTACCTGATTCCTACATTGGCCACTACAATGATTGATTGATTGATTTAATGGATTTATAATGCGCCAAATACTGACCCGTCAGGGCAGTGTCTAAGCGCAGAATGCACTTGCACACTGACCACTACACCACACACTGACCACTACACTACACCACACACTGACTACTACACCACACACTGACCACTACACACTGACCACTACACTGCACACTGACCACTACACCGCACACTGACCACTACACTACAATGCACACTGACCACTATACACTGACCACTACACTGCACATTGACCACTACACACTGACCACTACACTGCACACTGACCACTAAACTGCACTGACCACTACACACCACACTTACCACTACACACCACACTGACCACCAGGGCTGGTGCAAGGATCTTTGATGACCCTGACTCCACTTTACCCTGCAACACGTGACCTATCTGACCCCTACCCTGACCCCCTGAAACACCTACCTGACACATGCACTGATCCACCTGACTCCTACTTCCTGCACTACTCACATTACATTGACCCACCTGACCATTACACTGACCTACCTGACCCACCTGACCTACCTGACACCTACACTAACCTATCTGACACATACACTGACCCACCGACCTTAAACCTACACTGACCTACTTGACTCATACACAGACCCACCTGACTCCTACTTCCTGCACTACTCACACTCATCGAACAGAGGTGACCTGGAAATACAAAACAGAACATACACCAGATTAAATCCATGTGCACATCAATATATGTGCACCACTGTGTGTGTATATATATATATATATATATATATATATATATATATATATATATATATATATATATATACGCACACATAAACAAGCACCCAACAGTAACATGCATGAGCCTATACTACAAAGCAGACCAGCTCTTCTAGAAATTGTTAAAACCACCCGGCTGCCATTCCAAGCTTTCAATCACCTTTTTGGCACCCTTGCTGACTTGTCACTAAAGGTATTTTTCACATTGCGTTGGACTGCTGCCATTGACCATTATGTTATAAAGGGCACATCCTCCTCTACATACTAAGAAGTAGAAGTCTAACATCATATGATTTAAAGAACAAATAAAGAACATATAATGGAGTTCATGATAATTAGGGCACAATAACAGCACAACAAATTCCCAAAGTTCAGCTTAGACTCTTTACCTCTGCTGGGTGTGCAGAATTGCTTCAGAGTCCCTGCCAGCACCATCCACCTGAGGCCATCTATGGGAGGTCAGCTAACAGACGCTGAACCTCCATGCTCCCATCTCCAAGAGCCCCGCTCCACACACAGAGCCGCACCATAGGAAGAGGTGGAAGAGAAGACAGCGGTTTCCAGTGCTTGTCTCCCACCGCCATGTTCAATGTTTCCCAGCGCACTGTGATTGGGCATATGGGGGTCATGTGCGGATCGCGGACAGGCCAACCCCACATGACCCCCATACACCCAATAACAGGGCGCCGGACACTAAACATGATGTCCGGAGATCGGGGACACAGGAAATGAAAATTAGGAGGAGGCACAGAATTTTGCGCCCCCCTAAATGTCACCCGTGGCCACGGCACCCACTGCCCCCCCACGCTATGCCACTGGACTGTAGGCACTCTCACATACCAGAAAGTGCACAATTGGTTTATAAGAGGGATTTCAAACAAAATGTACGTACTGTATTTTAGGGTGAAAAATAAAAAAGCTGTATATCCACTTATTTTATCTTTTCCTCAAAAAACTTTATTGTATCATGGATGAGTTCACAACATTAAGTCCAATCACATTGCCCTTTATTAGACCCTTCTCCTTCTCTAGCCACACCTGGGATAAAATGTGTCAGAGAAGGCTGAGCAAGGTCTGGTGGAAGGCAAAGTGCTTGGACTAAATATTGTGGATTGCTCCACAATTAACATTTGTATCTCTACCAGGTGATCAGCTGTCAGACAATGTCGCCTTATCTGAGCCTACCAGTGCCCACCAGTGCAGCCTATCAGTACCGCCTGATCAGTGCATATCAATGAAGGAGAAAAATTACTTGTTTGCAAAAATTTTTAACAAAATATAAAACATGATTTTTTTTCAAAATTTAATTTTTTTTTGGTTTGTTTAGCAAAAAATTAAAACCCCAGAGGTGATCGAATACCACCAAAAGAAGGCTCTATTTGTGTTAAAAAAAGTGATAAGAATGTTATTTGGGTACAGCCTTGTATGACCGCGCAATTGTCATTCAAAGTGCATCAGCGCTGAAAGCTGAAAATTGGCCTGGGCAGGAGGGTGGTTTAAGTGGCCAGTAAGCAAGTGGTTAAACTAACAATAGAGTACAAAAGAACTTCAGGCATAACTCAAAATTAAAGGTGGCCATAGATAGATTGAAATTCAGCTGGTTCAGCAGGGACTGGATCTACTGACATCTGTTTAACCACCCTGTCAGATAGAAGCCGCCTGTGGTTGCAGTGCTAATCTGCCTATTCTGACATCGGGGAGTCGATGTCCAAATAGGCATAGCATACAATATGCTATGCCATATGTGGATGGGGAAATCGTTTATTTTATTTTTGGTTAAGCCCGCTGGCTGAATGAAAAAAACAAACCATATATGGTCAGCTTAAAGGAGTTGTAAATAAAAAAAAATTGTTGCTGAAATGACTGTTTACAGGGTATAGAGACATAATAGTTAACTGACTCCTTTTAAAAATGATTAAAAATAGATAAAAAACAATCATATAATGTACCTGTAGTTTCTAGTTTAGTTTTTGCATGGTTCCTGCCTCTGTGCTGTACAGAGCCACAGAGCCAATACAGGGCAGTGATGGTTTGGAAAACGAAACTGATTGGTGCTGTGGGGTTTTAGACACACAGTAATCACAGCTCCTTGATTAGTGACCACAGAGAGAAAGCTCCCAGTACTGTGGTTATCAGGAAACAGACAAACAGTGTGGAGATCAGAGAAGAATTACAGCAACTTGAGAGCAAAAACGAACAATGAGGACATGAAAACAGTACTGCATTAAGGTAAAGGAAGCTATTAAACCACTTAAGCCCCGGACCATTTTGCAGCTAAATGCCCAGGCCAGGTTTTGCGATTCGGCACTGCGTCGCTTTAACAGACAATTGCGCGGTCGTGCGACGTGGCTCCCAAACAAAATTGGCATCCTTTTTTTCCCACAAATAGAGCTTTCTTTTGGTGGTATTTGATCACCTCTGCGGTTTTTATTTTTTGCGCTATAAACAAAAATAGAGCGACAATTTTGAAAAAAATGCAATATTTTTAACTTTTTGCTATAATAAATATCCCCCAAAAACATATAAAAAAAAAAATTTCCTCAGTTTAGGCCGATACGTATTCTTCTACCTATTTTTGGTAAAAAAAATCGCAATAAGCGTTTATCGATTGGTTTGCGCAAAATTTATAGCGTTTACAAAATAGGGGATAGTTTTATTGCATTTTTATAATTTTTTTTTTTTTTACTACTATTGGCGGCGATCAGCGATTTTTTTCGTGACTGCGACATTATGGTGGGCACTTCGGACAATTTTGACACATTTTTGGGACCATTGTCATTTTCACAGCAAAAATTGCACTTAAATTGCATTGTTGATTGTGAAAATGACAGTTGCAGTTTGGGAGTTAACCACAGGGGGCGCTGTAGGGGTTAGTGTTCACTTAGTGTGTGTTTACAACTGTAGGGGGGTGAGGCTGTAGGACTGACGTCATCGATCGAGTCTCCCTTATAAAAGGGATCACTCGATCGATACGCCGCCACAGTGAAGCACGGGGAAGCCGTGTTTACATACGGCTCTCCCCGTGCTTCAGCCTCGGGGAGCGATCGCGACTATAAACGAATAGCTGCGCCGTCGTCCCGGATCGCTCCCCGAGGGAACCCGCCCACCGCACGCAGCGGAGGGGGTCCCTATCGAACCCCCCACCCGCTAGAAGGCAAGGACGTATATATACGTCCTTCTGCCTGTCCGTGCCATTCTGCGGACGTAAATAGTCGTGCGGCGGGCGTTAAGGGGTTAAGATAAAAACATGTAAACTAAATAGGTATTTTGCCCATAACTGCTTACTTTGTTTTTGAATATAACCTTTAAAATAATACATATAGGGCCAGATCCACATACATTTAGGTCCGCGCAGCGTATCAGAGATACGCAACGCCGCCGTACCTTACCTGGCGCACTTTTTCAAATCCTCAGCGTGTTTGCGCCGTAAGTTACGGCGGCGTAGTGTATTTCTGGCGGCGGATTTAAAATTGGGCGGGTTGGGGGCAGGTTTCATTTAAATGAAGCGCGTCCCTGCGCCGAATGAAATGCGCACGCGTCGTCCAGAAATTTCCCGCCGTGCTTTGCGAGAAATGACGTCGCAACAACGTCATTTCTTTATCGTACATCACGGGACACAGAGAAGCATAGTAATTACTATGTGGGTTATAGAGAGTACCTTCAGGTGTGGACACTGGCACGCCCTTAAGGCAAGAAGTTCCCTCCCCTATATAACCCCTCCCATACCGGGAGTGCCTCAGTTTTTTGCCAGTGTCTAAGGTGTTGGTCACGAGTGAACATGTGCTCCAAGGAGCTCCACTGGAGGGATCCATATTGGATGTAAAAAGCCTCCATGAAATCCGGATCCGTCCAAAGTGCTTCTGAGCCCCGGTTAAGAAGAACGGGGTTTGGCCTGTAATGCTTCTCTTTGAGAGCTGGATCCTGGTTATTCAGTACTTTGGTCAATTTCCTAATACCAAAAGTTTACTGACAGGGTGCGATATGGGTCCAGGGGTGTGGTGTTCCTGTCCATGGACCCCGGTCCCTGAAGGTCTATAGACGCTGCTCTCCGTGATGGGTGAAGATTGGACTGTCTGTTATGCAGAGTCCTGCAGCGTTGGATCAGGTAAGTGAAGGTGCTTCAGGACTTGGTCCTAGGAGTAACCTTCCTTTATTTGAGCCATTATGTTTGCCTAAAGCTAACTGTCTGTGCTTCTCCTATATGGTCCTGTGTGTTGTGGGGAGGAGGGGTATCTCTAGTCAGGTAGTTAGCCCCTCCTGTGCAGGTTAAAAGCAGAAAAAAGTTGTCCAAAATGTTTGGCTTCACTTGGCTTACCTGGTTCTCACATGGAGCTGTGGTGTTCCATCCTCATGCATGGCGCGTAGCGTCATGCGCGCGCGACATTGATGTGTCTTAGGCGCACGCGCGCGCACAAATGATTTTTTTGTACGCTGCTCCGATGCGCACGAATGTGCGCGGCGTGCTCCGTGAGATGCGTGTGACGACATGTGCGCGCGTGCGGCTACGTGTGCGCGCGTAGCCTCGTGGTGCACGCCTAACAGCGGCGCGCGCGTGCGCATGCGCGCAGGGGGTCTATCTCAGCTGTTCTCTATGAGACTTGAGATTACAGGACAGAGCAGGTCAGGTGATACACCTAGTCCTTATATGCTCCAGTCCACCTAACTGGTTCTGGCTGACGGTGGACACAGAGATCTTGTGCACATACTTCAGTATTTAGTACTGGTGGTGGACAGTGACATTTGCTTAAGGCGCATAGTGGGCTCTGCACCTTGCCAACCATCAAATAGCAGCGTCAGTGCTGGTCTATAGGTTCGCAAGTAGTTGCAACTATTGTGAGAACCTCAGCTTTATCATGGCTAAAGGCTCAGGGACTAGAAGCAAAAAAGCAAAGGGATCGCCATCTGGCTCAGAGGATCTCGGGCATGCTCCTGCGGCTGCTTCCTCTCCTGAAAAATTGAAGGAGGCCCAGGGTGAACCATCAGGGCTGTCAGATGCCTGTTCTGCCCTTGTCCCACTTGCTCCAGTTTTTGTGACACAGGAGGCTCTGGCCTCAGCTATGGGGGGTCTGGAGCAGAGATTAGCGACCTTGATTGCATCCTCTCTCTCAAGGGAAAAACGCACAAGGTCCCCCTCTCCCTCTGAGGAGTCCCTCGATTTGGGGCATGCATTCTCAGAAGAGGTTGATTTACCCTCTGGAGATCTGGCAGAAGGTCAGCTGGAAGTAGTGGACTCTGAGGATTCCACTTTGGGAGAACCCTTTTCGGCGTCGCAATCCGAAAAATTGTTGGTCCAGTCCCTCACTGAGATGGTCCGTTCGGCCTTCAAGTTGCCACTTTCAGAACCAGCTTCAAGTGCAGTCTCATCTTTAGGCTCCTTAAAAGCTCCTCAAGCTAATTATTCCTTCCCGGTTCACCCCCTGCTGGAAGGGCTTATCTACAAGGATTGGGAACATCCAGATAGATATTTTCTTCCTCCTAAGAAGTTTTCGGTTTTATACCCCATGGAGGAACAATTCACTAAAAGATGGGGCATCCCCAAGGTTGACGCAGCTGTGTCCTGCGTAAACAAATCTTTGACCTGTCCAGTAGACAATGTTCTGGTATTCAAAGATCCGACAGACAAGAGATTAGAGACTTTATTAAAAACCTCTTTTGCTTCGGCGAGAGGAATAACCCAGCCTGCAATTGCGGCTATTGGGATTTGCCAGGCCTTGAAGGACCAGTTTAAAGGGGTCTTAAAGGAATTGCCGGCACAACAGGCCCAGAATTTGGCTGAGTTTCCCAGAGCATTATGTTTTGCCATAGATGCTATTAAGGACTCCATTCAGCAGTCCTCACGTCTCACTCTCTCGCTAGTTCATATGCGCAGGTTACTCTGGCTGAAGAACTGGTCTGCTGAAGCCCCGTGTAAAAAATTACTGGCGGGGTTTCCCTTTCATGGAGAGCGTTTGTTTGGGGAAGATCTGGATGCTTACATTCAGAAAATTTCCAGTGGCAAAAGTACACTGTTGCCAGTAAAGAAAAGGTTTAGGGGTCCCCCCTCCTTTAAGCGATCCTCCTCTCCTATCCCTAGTACTTCCGGTACCAGGCAGTTCCGACGGCCTCCTGGACGATTCAATGCAGGTGGGAAGCCACAGGGCCAGCCTCAGGCTTCCAAAAAACCTTGGAACCGTAAGCCACAGGCCAAGCCAGCAACTAAGTCAGCATTATGAAGGTTCTCCCCCACTCAGCCGGGTGGGGGGAAGACTTCAGCTGTTTGCGGAAGCTTGGCTAGACAGGATCCAAGACAGGTGGGTCCTCTCTACGGTCTCCGGGGGCTACAAGCTGGAGTTGAGCGAATTTCCTCCGCCGCGCTTCTTAACCTCGAACGTCCCAAAGGACCTCGGCAAAAGAAGGTCCTTAGCATTGGCCTTAGATCATCTGTTATCCCAAGGGGTAATCAGAGAGCTGCCAGTGGAAGAACAAGGTTTGGGGTTTTATTCCAATCTCTTCACCGTCCCCAAACCAAACGGGGATGTAAGACCCATCCTGGACCTCAAGGCCTTAAACAAGTTCCTAAGGGTCCAATCATTCCGGATGGAATCGATCAGGTCAGTGGTGGCCTCCCTGCAAGGAGGGGAACTACTAGCGTCCATCGATATAAAGGACGCATACTTGCACGTTCCTATCTTTCTCGACCATCAGAAGCTGCTTCGCTTCGCGGTAAATCAGCGCCACTTCCAATTCGTGGCCTTACCTTTTGGTCTGGCCACCGCTCCTCGTGTTTTCACGAAAGTATTGGCTCCACTGTTAGCCTATCTAAGGTCTCAAGGCATATCCATAGTAGCCTATCTAGACGACCTATTGGTAGTAGACCGGTCAGTGGCCGATCTAAACTCAGCGGTACACAGAACCGTAAAATTTCTGGAATCCATGGGTTGGGTTCCCAACCTGGACAAGTCAGCCTTAATGCCTGTGCAAAGGCTCGAATATTTGGGTCTACTCATAGACACAAAGCTAAAAAGGGTCTTCCTGCCCCAAAGGAAGTTCGAGGCTTTAAGAGAACTAGTTCAACTAGTCAAAGCAAAGCATCAGCCTCCCATTCGCCTCTGTATGAGGTTACTGGGAAAGATGGTAGCCTCGTTCGAGGCCGTCCCATTTGCGCAGTTCCACTCAAGGGAGCTTCAACATGCTATTCTGTCCGCTTGGAACAAAAAGGTTCAAGCCTTGGATCTCCCTATGTCTCTCTCCCGGTCAGTCCGGCAGAGCCTTTGTTGGTGGCTGGTTCCCCGGAACCTGCTAAAGGGGAAGTCCTTTGTTCCCGTGACATGGCAGGTTGTGACCACGGACGCCAGTCTGCTAGGCTGGGGTGCAGTCCTGGGAGGTTTGTCTCTCCAGGGGAAATGGTCAGCCTCCGAGAGGTCTCTACCCATAAATCTGCTGGAAATTCGAGCAGTCTATCTAGCCCTGTCAGCTTGGTCAGACAGGTTGAAGGGTCTACCGGTCAGGATTCAATCAGACAATGTCACTACCGTGGCATACATAAATCACCAGGGGGGCACAAGAAGTCGTGCAGCCCAAAGAGAGGTGAATCGAATCCTGACCTGGGCAGAGAAATATGTCCCATGCATATCTGCAGTGTTCATTCCGGGAATAGACAATTGGCGAGCAGACTACCTAAGCCGCCAACAGGTGCTTCCAGGGGAATGGACTCTTCACCCCGACATCTTCCAGAGCATTTGTCAGAGGTGGGGAACACCAGATGTCGATCTCTTTGCATCGAGGTTCAATGCAAGGGTGGGCAACTTTCTGTCCCGGACAAGGGATCCACTTGCTTACGGCACGGATGCACTGGTGTTCCCATGGGACCAGTTCTCCCTAATGTATGCGTTTCCTCCGCTGCAATTATTACCCCGTCTTCTTCGCAGGGTAAAGTCGGAAGGAAGACCAGTGATTCTGGTGGCTCCAGCGTGGCCCAGAAGGGCCTGGTTCGCGGACATTGTAAGGATGTCCGTGGGGCAACCGTGGTCCCTTCCGCTTCGGCCAGACCTATTGTCCCAGGGGCCAATATTCCATCCTTCCTTACCGTCTCTCAATTTGACGGTTTGGCTATTGAGTCCCATATCTTAAAGAAAAGGGGTCTCTCTAATGCGGTGGCATCTACTTTGATTAATGCCAGAAAACCGGCATCCAGACTTATCTATTACCGAGTTTGGAAATCTTATGTGGCCTGGTGCGAGACCAGGGGTTGGCATCCCCGGAGGTATCTCATTGGCAGAATTCTGGAGTTTCTGCAGTTAGGGGCAGACATGAAGTTGGCCCTAAGCACCATTAAGGGCCAGATCTCGGCCTTATCGATTTTTTTCCAAAGGCCACTAGCTACACATTCCCTGATCAAAACCTTTTTGCAAGGTATGATCCGGCTTAGTCCACCAGTCAAGATTCCCTTGTGTCCATGGGATCTGAATCTGGTCCTTTCTGTCTTACAGAAACAACCATTTGAGCCCTTGGCTCATATTCCTTTGGTCCTTCTGACCAGGAAGGTGATATTTTTGGTAGCCATAACCTCCGCCAGGAGGGTTTCGGAGTTGGCGGCCTTGTCTTGTAAGGAACCGTACCTTATATTCCATAAGGATAGAGTGGTCCTACGGCCCCACCCGGCTTTCCTACCTAAAGTTGTTTCAAAATTTCATTTGAATCAGGATCTTGTTCTCCCGTCTTTTTTCTCAGAACCTAGTTCTGCAAGGGAGAAGTCTTTACATACGCTAGACGTATTAAGAGCAGTTAAGATCTATCTTAAGGCTACTGCTCAGGTCCGGAAAACTGATACATTGTTTATCCTGCCAGAAGGTCCCAGATGTGGGCAGGCAGCGTCGAAGTCCACTATCTCCAAATGGATTCGGCAGGTCATTACTCAAGCCTATGGCTTGAGGGGAAAGGTTCCCCCATTTAAGGTTAAAGCACATTCCACTAGAGCGGTGGGTACTTCCTGGGCAGTGCATCATCAAGCCTCCATGGCTCAAGTCTGCAAGGCCGCGACATGGTCGTCTGTCCATACTTTCACTAAGTTTTATCAATTGGACATAAGAAAGAATGAGGAGAGCGCCTTTGGGCGCAGTGTGCTGCAGGCTGCAGTTTGATTCCTCATGTCTGATGGCGCCCGGCTTATTTCTTGGGGTCTCCCTCCCCTCATAGCATTGCTTTAGGACGTCCCACATAGTAATTACTATGCTTCTCTGTGTCCCGTGATGTACGATAAAGAAAATAGGATTTTTATAACAGCTTACCTGTAAAATCCTTTTCTTTTGAAGTACATCACGGGACACAGAGCACCCGCCCCTCTTTTGGGGTATTTGGGACACTTATTGCTTGCTACAAAACTGAGGCACTCCCGGTATGGGAGGGGTTATATAGGGGAGGGAACTTCTTGCCTTAAGGGCGTGCCAGTGTCCACACCTGAAGGTACTCTCTATAACCCACATAGTAATTACTATGCTTCTCTGTGTCCCGTGATGTACTTCAAAAGAAAAGGATTTTACAGGTAAGCTGTTATAAAAATCCTATTTTTTTTAACTTAGACGTGAGTTACGTCCATCCCTATTCACGGACGACTTACGTAAAAAAAAAATTCAAATTTCGACGCGGGAACGACGGCCATACTTAACATGGCAATTCTATCTATACGCCGCAAAATACCAGCTTTAACTATACGCCGGCAAAAGCCGACTACAGACGACATTAGAAAATGCGACGGCCGCGCGTACGTTCGTGGATCGTCGTAAATCACTAATTTGCATACCCGACACGGAAAACGCCACCCAGCGGACGCCAAAGTATTGCATCTTAGATCGGAAGGCGTACGAAGACGTACACCTGTCGGATCTAACACAGAAGCCGTCGTATCTTGTTTTGAGGATTCAAAACAACGATATGACGCGGGAAATTTGAAAGTATGCCGGCGTATCAGTAGATACGCCGGCGTACTTGCTCTGTGGATCTGGCCCATAGTCTTCTATACCTTTTTGGACCTGAAGATGGAAGGAAGCCTGTCTCATACAGTATCTCATACATTTTTATAATCATATATGTTTTAATGTAACTATCCCATTCTTCCTCCATAATTCACTATCCAAAGACATATTCAAGTGCTCTAGGGAGGGATTATTCCACATAATAGTCTCTAGAGGGGTATCTCAAAACCTATTACCTTTTTAACCTCTCTCCATGCCGCTCTGACCAGTATTACTATGGGTATTTTTATTCTAGGTAGACAGTTAGTTTTAGCTTCCAACCCGATCAGCAAATCCTCCACTTGTATTATCTCCAATACATGTCTTTCCACCCCATTTCTTTGCTCTTGTGTCACCCATGTCTTTAAATGTTTCAATTGTCCCACTAAGTACTATAAATAAATATCTAGAAGTGCTAATCCAGCTTCCATCTTCGGTCTTTGTAATGTTTTTTTTTTTTTTCAGTTTACATGTACCCTTTAAATCTTATAAATTGGGAGTGTAATTTTTTAAATAAAATTTTGGGGATAATTACTGGGGAGTGTGAAAAAATATATAAACATTTCGGTAAAAGTATGATTTTAATTAATCCAATTCTTCCTGCTACTGATATGGGCAATTTCTTCCATATTGTTAATTTATCCCTAATGTAGTCTATGAATGGGTTAACATTAGTTGTTTTAATTCCTTGGATTAACCACTTCAGCCCTGGAAGAATTGGCTGCTCAATGACCAGAGCATTTTTGCAATTCGGCACTGTGTCGCTTTAACTAACAATTGCGTGGTCGTTCAACGCTCTACCCAAAGAAAATGTACATCTTTTTTTCCCCCACAAATAGAGCTTTCTTTTGGTGGTATTTGATCACCTCTTCAGTTTTTATTTTTTGCGCTATAAACAAAAAAGAGTGACAATTTAGAAAAAAAACACAATATTTTGTACTATTTGCTGTAATAAATAGCCCCAATTTATTAAAAAAAAAAAGCAATTTTTTTCCTCAGTTTAGGCCGATATGTATTCTTCTACATATTTTTGGTAATAAAAATCGCAAAAAGCGTATATTGATTGGTTTGCGCAAAAGTTATAGCGTCTACAAAATAGGGGATAGATTTATGACATTTTTTTTTTTACTAGTAATGGCGGCGATCTGTGATTTTTTTTTAGGACTGCGACATTATAGCAGACATATCAGACACTTTTGACACATTTTCGGGACCATTGGCATTTATACAGCGATTAGTGTTTTAAAAATGCACTGATTACTGTGTAAATGTCACTGGCAGGGAAGGGGTTAACACTAGGGGGCGATCAAGGGGTTAAATGTGTTCCCTAATGTGTGTTCTAACTGTGGAGGGAGGGGACTCACTATAGGAGACAGATCGTGGTTCTTAGCTTGTAGAAACTCACGACCTGCATCTCCTCTCTTCTCAGAACAGGGATGTGTGTGTTTACACACACACGTCCCTGTTCTGCCTCTCGTGCCCGTCATCGCTCGTGGCCGGCGGTCGAATTTCGAGCATCGGCACCCCCTCTGTGCAGAGGGCGCGCACCTGCTATCCCGCTTAAAGGGACCGACTTACAGCTACGATGGTCCGCGGGAACGAGCCGACCTGCCACAGTATAATGACCGCGGTTGGTCGACAAGCGGTTAAAGGGTAATATGTATTCCCAGATATTCAAATGAGTCTACTACTTTAAGCGGTGACTGGGTCCAGACCTCTCATTTATTTTGATGTAGGGGGAGTAACACAGACTTTTGCCAGTTAATTCTAAGGCCTAAGTAATTCCTAAAGTTATCTATTAATCTCATTGCTTCTCTCAGTGTAATCTGTGTATCTCTCATATATAAAATAATACCATCCGCATATAACCCTAAAAGAGTTTAACTATAAGAGCTTAATTGTAAAGCAAGAATTTCTATTACAATAAAAAAATAAGTGCAGTGATAACGGACACCCCTATTTTGTTCCTCTATATAATCTCCTTGGGGGAGACAGTGATTCATTCACTAGAAGATACTGGGGTCTTATACAATATCTTAATCCTTTTCTTAAATCCTTCCCCAAATCCAAACTTTTTTAGAGAGCTCTGCAAAAACAGCCACTTTACTGAGTCGAATGCCCTGGCAATATTCAATGATGCCTGGGCATTCAACTCAGGGAGGGTACTCCTTCAACGGAACCATCAGCTGTTTTTTTCTAATATTTATTGAGGTGGACTCCCCCCGGCATAAAGCCTGTCTGGTCATAATGGATAAAAGAATGGATCACTGTATTTAATCTCCCAGGCTAGAATTTTTGCCAGGATTTTATAGTCATTATTTAAAAGTGAAATTGGCCTATATGAGGACCATTCATTCCCATCTTTACCTGGTTTTAATATTAACACTACTGTTGCTTTGTCCATTTATTTGGGTAATTCCCCTAATTCAAGGACTTGGGTGAAGACCCCTGTCAACACTGGTGCTATTATATCAATATATTTTTTATAAACTTCAGGTGGTATCCCATCCAGGCCTGGTGACTTTCCAACCGCCATAGACAGAATTGCCTTCCTGACTTCTACCTCTGTTATTTCTTCATCCATCATCCTCACTTGCTCCTTCATAATTTTTGGGGATTCTAGTTCCTTCAAATACTCATCCACTTATATCTCTGTACCATTAAACGAGGAGGTATACATCATTACATAATTTGTATCTCCCCTTTCTCATTTTTGATTTTTAGAATTGATGAGGATGTTGTTTGTTGTTTGGCCAGAAAGGCCAGTAGTGCTCCCGGTTGATTCCCCCGTTCATAATATTGTTGACTGCGGAAAACATTTCTTCTGCCTAGCATTCACAGCTGACTGATTTTTATATTGGTGTTGAAGGGATTCCAATTCTCTGTTTGTTACTTGTAGGATTTTATTATATATTTTATATATTCCCTCTCTACCTGAGCACATTTCCCTGCTAACTCCTCCATTTGTCACTCGTTTTAGATATGCTTTAAATGTATCCTAAAAAAAGTTTTGCTTTGACTATCTACATGTGCCCCCAGAAACATCTCAAATTGATCTGGAATTCAGTCATTGAAGCTGATCTGGGATAGCGAAAAAGACTGTATCCTTCCAGGGGACCTATTGTGATTTTAGCAAGCAGTGGTGAGTGATCAGAGATTCCTCGTATTAAATATTCTACTGACAAGATGTATGACTCTGGGTATTAGGCCAAAAAACATCACTACTTCTTTCATCACTTGCATACTAGCAGGGGGAGGGTTATAGATGCAGAATATTACAAATGGAAGAGAATATGGTCTAGCATGTACAAACACATACCTACCCGCTGGGTCTCGTTTAACCCATATAGATTCCCACTGCACGGTTTTGTGTATTAATAGTGATACCCCCCTAGAATATGTGGTGTGAAATGAATGTGTCTCCCACTGAACCCAAGTTTTTTTAAACACCTGGAGTGATCCCTTATTAAGTGTGTTTCTTGCAGACATATTATTTTAGCCCATGTTTTATTTATCACTGTGAAGAACGTTTTGCTACTGTTCCTAATCCCCTATCATTCCATGATAAAATTGTACATTGATTAATCCTTCTTTACATATTTTCCACGATAACATGGTGTTCACCCCTTCAAGACCTGGATTCTCCTGTATTATTTTATCATAAAAATTGTCTACATATATTTCCTGTTTACTATTTTCTTTTAACCTGGGCCATATACCAAAAAAAAACAATAAAAAGTATATCTTCTATAAAAAAAAAAAATAGAGTCATTCCCAGTATATTACTCTTACACACTGCAATACATAGTGCTCCAGCATTCCAACCCCTCCCCCCTGACCTTCCTTGCTGTAAAAAAAAGGAATAAAAACCCAATCAAGAAAGACAAATGAACGAACAAACACACACACAAAAAAAGGAAATTGAACCAATCCAACACACTGCACATTACCACCCCAATTGTACTAATGTCCCTTTTTTTTCTATTGTCAATTCAGTCCTGCAGTGTAAGACATTCTATACATTTTTCAAGAATTTCTGTTTTTTTAGGGGATTTTTTTCCTTTTTTCTTCTTCTTAATCTTCATTTATTTAGCCGCTGTAATTTCTTATGATCTCTTATCAAGTGTCCTAAGCGGGACTATTCCAAAGTTCCAAAGAAAAGTCTGGAAATATGGATACCTTAGCATATTCATATTTAATGATCCCCTTCTGTTTTGCTTTGCAAAGCACCAAGTCCCTATCTTTACAGTTCAGTAATCTTGCCAGTAATGGTCTAGGGGGCAGGCCAGGTTTAGGGGCTATAGCTGGTATCCTATGTGCCTGCTCAATCGCAAACGCAAATCAGCATCAGGGAACAGTGATCTCAATCATGTTTCCACAGATCTAGGCCCTTCGCCCTTTCAGGCATTCCAACAATCCAGATGTTATTACGCCTCATATGGTTCTCTAAATCGTCAACTTTTCGTGGACATATTAACATTTGCTTTTCATATGCTGCAATTTTGTCAGAGACCAGAGCCACTGTATCCTCAAGATTAGAAATTCTCTTTTCAGCCTCCCCCACACGCATTGTTTGCATGTCTTGTCTTATAAGCCCAATGTCTGTTTTTTTCGCCTCCATTTTGCCTGATAATGTCACATTACTTGTTTGAATAGCATTTAAAAGCCAAGCATTTACCTGCTTGAGGGTCATCTTTGCTGGTTTATCTGGTTTCCTTATCTGTTTGTCAGCGTGTCTCTCTGCGGCTGGCTTCTTAGATTTCTCAGACTGTGTGCTGCTGGACTTAGTAGCTCCCTGAACTCCCTGTACTGATAATATAGCACTGCGTGTGGCTGGCTTATGACCTCTTTCCTGCTTCTCAGTCCTTGCAAATACTTTCAGTAGATCTTTTGGGGGCAGTGTGCGGTCCGCAGGGTTTTCTGATGTATTTAGTGGTGTACTCACTCCAGACTTGTTACCTGGGGTTAGAAAATGGTCCTTATTTCCTCCACTTCTGAGACTTGCACGCGTTGTCTCAGGATTCATGCTGGTCAGGTCAGATGAGGTGGCGGTTTATCTTCAAGATATTGCTGGGTCCTTCATGCAGTTCACAAAGCTCTTGCTAGTCACGTCTGTCCATCCATGACAGCGGAAGCCACGCCCCTTCATAGACTGCATTAAGATTAAAAACCTTCTGACTTTATAACCACTTTAATGTTATATGTTGGTTGCGGTAGTTCATCTGCTCCCAACTACTTTGATTAGAATTCTGATTAATTTCCCAGGAAGGGAATCCCTCTGTTCAGAGGCCCTGACCTGGGTGGAGACACTGCCAACTTTATTATCAAACCGTCTCTTCCACTTAGCGAAGGATCTGGTTCCCTTACTTACAGTGATGAAAATAAGTGTTTGAACACCCTGCTATTTTGCAAGTTCTCCCACTTGGAAATCATGGAGGGGTCTGAAATTGTTATCGTATGTGCATGTCCACTGTGAGAGACATAATCAAAAAAAAAATCCAGAAATCACAATGTATGATTTTTTTTAAATATTTATTTATATGATACAGCTGCAAATAAGTATTTGAACACCTGAGAAAATCAATGTTAATATTTGGTACAGTAGCCTTTGTTTGCAATTACAGAGGTCAAACGTTTCTTGTAGTTTTTCACCAGGTTTGCACACACTGGAGGAGGGATTTTGGCCCACTCCTCCACACAGATCTTCTCTAGATCAGTCAGGTTTCTGGGCTGTCGCTGGGAAACACAGAGTTTGAGCTCCCTCCAAAGATTCTCTATTGGGTTTAGGTCTGGAGACTGGCTAGGCCACGCCAGAACCTTGATATGCTTCTTACAGAGCCACTCCTTGGTTATCCTGGATGTGTGCTTCGGGTCATTGTCATGTTGGAAGACCCAGCCTCGACCCATCTTCAAAGCTCTAACTGAGGGAAGGAGGTTGTTGCCCAAAATCTCGCAATACATGGCCCCGGTCATCCTCTCCTTAATACAGTGCAGTCGCCCTGTCCCATGTGCAGAAAAACACCCCCAAAGCATGATGCTACCACCCCCATGCTTCACAGTAGGGATGGTGTTCTTGGGATGGTACTCATCATTCTTCTTCCTCCAAACATGGTTAGTGGAATTATGACCAAAAAGTTCTATTTTGGTCTCATCTGATCACATGACTTTCTCCCATGACTCCTCTGGATCATCCAAATGGTCATTGGCAAACTTAAGACGAGCCTTGACATGTGCTGGTTTAAGCAGGGGAACCTTCCGTGCCATGCATGATTTCAAACCATGACGTCTTAGTGTATTACCAACAGTAACCTTGGAAACGGTGGTCCCAGCTCTTTTCAGGTCATTGACCAGCTCCTCCCGTGTAGTCCTGGGCTGATTTCTCACCTTTCTTAGGATCATTGAGACCCCACGAGGTGAGATTTTGCATGGAGCCCCAGTCCGAGGGAGATTGACAGTCATGTTTAGCTTCTTCCATTTTCTAATGATTGCTCCAACAGTGGACCTTTTTTCACCAAGCTGCTTGGCAATTTCCCCGTAGCCCTTTCCAGCCTTGTGGAGGTGTACAATTTTGTCTCTAGTGTCTTTGGACAGCTCTTTGGTCTTGGCCATGTTAGTAGTTGGATTCTTACTGATTGTATGGGGTGGACAGGTGTCTTTATGCAGCTAATGACCTCAAACAGGTGCATCTAATTTAGGATAATAAATGGAGTGGAGGTGGACATTTTAAAGGCAGACTAACAGGTCTTTGAGGGTCAGAATTCTAGCTGATAGACAGGTGTTCAAATACTTATTTGCAGCTGTATCATACAAATAAATAGTTAAAAAATCATAAATTGTGATTTCTGGAAAAAAATAATTTGATTATGTCTCTCACAGTGGACATGCACCTACGATGACAATTTCAGACCCCTCCATGATTTCCAAGTGGGAGAACTTGCAAAATAGCAGGGTGTTCAAATACTTATTTTCCTCACTGTACCTACAGGTTTAGTGCAATACCCTGGGAGGCATATTTCTCATAAACCCCCTTAAAAAGGGCATTACAGCTCTCTCAATCAATGAATCCTCTTACATCTATTACATCAACCCTAATTTTTTTAAAGATAAGAGCAAAAATACATGAGATTATATTATATAAATCAACCAGTCATTAGTCAATCATCCACAATAGAAGTGGTTTTGACAATTAAAAACAATTATAAGTAATTTTTGTCCTAATATGAGTTTAGATATCCAATCCATAATGTGCTTTAACGTCTGGTTCTCTCTGTCAATGCACAGCAAAATGATAATGCTTCAAACATGATCAATGTACCGCAATGGCCAGCACAGCTGCAAAAATAAAGCCACCCCTCAGTTGTTCTGGAAGATAATATTCGTCTAACGTCTAGTAAAAAGCAAATCAAAGATCTTTTTTTTTTTCTTTTTAGGTTAACAATTATCTGAAAGGTGCTGAGGCTTTCCACTATTAAAATATACATTTTCCTGGTAAAGCACTTCTTTGGATTCTGAATCAAATGCTAGTATTTATTACAGGGCTGCTGTGCTAATCTCTGACACATCAAACTGTAGCAGGGAACCCTGCATGCAGGTGGAGGGAAGCTGGAACAGATGCTGTATCCTTAACTGATATAATGGGATTTCAGAGGTATTGATGTCAGCAGCTGCTGCTCCATTGGGAGAAAAACACGATGAAATATTTAATTAAAATGATCTTCTTGAAAGCAGATAGTTTAGCATACTAGTTAAAAATTAAGATAATTGAGAGTACTTTGCAAATTGTATTCATACTGATAAGATTGAGGTGGCTTACTTGGACTAAGCAGACAGCAGCTCCACATATTGCTGTGAACCATTGATTTAATTTTTCACATACGCGTTTAGTCTTCTTTCAAATGGCAGGTGACTAGCGATGAATGAGAAGCAACATGGGAAGTTTAAATGTGGGTGTATTTTTTATAGAGCAAATAAGGCTTGTGCACATGGCTTATTTGCCCTTGTTTCACCTGAATTTCATTTTTTATTAAAATAAAAACACACCTCACAGAACAAAAAACCGAAATGATAATTTTTGTCCTATTATTTGTCACCCCAACAGGCATAAACAGATTACATAATACAATTCCTACTTCTTTAACCTAACATTTTAGATGAGGTGGTGGAATAGATCAGCCACAAGATTTATATCTACAAAGAATACCGCCAGTGACATCTTCCCACTAGAATTGCTAATGCATTTTGGTCACTGCCAGCAGTCTCACTTTCTCTACCGCATTCTTCATAAAATAAAACAATAAAAGTAAAACATTTACAGTGACCATCAGACAGCATCCCTGCAATAGAGACTACAGGATAGAAAACAAGAGTTTGTCTGCCGTGTTATCCCTGCCTGGGTCCCTAAGAGATAAAGGAAGCCAGTGGGTAATTTAAGCTATTCTACGCAAAATGGAAATATCAGCTCTGGATGGATTGACCGTTATTGCTAATTAAACCATGAAATGTGCAGTTATCTACAAAAATACAGATGGTTATTCTGACTGCTTTCAGTCGTTGAAAAGTAGAATCTCATTGGCTCCTGTAGCTTACTGCAATTTGCTCACTTATTTACAGGAAACTACAAAGGCCTGAGTGTTTAGACCTGTAAAAGACTTCAAAACAATAATTCATTTTTATACTTAAAGTTTACTGGTTCAGCATATATTTGGTATAGTAATGGCACTTGAGAATTTCCACAGCGCACGCTGCAGACTCAAAAGGTGCTCAGATGACTTTTAATCACAGTAATATAGTGCGTCCCAACCCCCGGGGCTGTTTATGGACAGCTTGGTTATCATGTAAATCTAGAAGCCTGCATGTTTGTTCTGTATGTAAACCAAGAGCAAAAATGAGAACAGCGCAATTGAGCAATAGTTAGAGGCCAATGATGTAGGAAAATCGTATCCAAGAGGTTAAAAACCAATGCAATGCTGTCCAATATTGAAGAATAAAAGTTAATCTTTAATATTTACAAAGGGGTGTAACAATATCTAAAACAACCGCCATATGGTGGTATAGGCTCATTGATATACTTTCTCACTGCACCCAGGGTAATATCTCCTGGTGGGATGTGGAGAACATAGTGTGGTTGTAGATTTCTGGCTTGGTGGTCCCAGAGTAAGCACCAAGGTAATGCTAGTAATCAACCCGCAGGGTTCTCTGGTCAAAGCCGGTGTTGTATGCAGACGCTGTTCACAAGGTAACCTACTGGTAACCAACCGTATGGTCACTCTCTAGGGCCGCAATATCAGTGGCCTGAAGTGATGTCACCACTAGGACAGATGTGACAAAAACATATTAACCAAGGCCAGCAAAAAGCCTCCTAAGGATATTCCTGGTTGTTTTGACAACAGGGTAGGAATATACAAATGCAAAAAAAGAGGATGCCTTACTTGCCAGTTCATAACACATGGGCAATCTACCTTCCAGAATACTAGTGGAGAAACGTTCACTATAAATCAATTTATAACACGTTTCACTGACAATGTGGTAATTATTCTATTAGTTTTATCTGATGGTTTTGTATAATACATAGATTGAATATTGTTTTTTTTTTTTAGGTGAGATCTCTGGTGTGCAAAGTCCAGGAGCAAAGGGAAAAGGGATGCCGCTCTAGGAAGAGAGTCTGGAAATGTAACTCTCCTCAGAATAGGTGCAGGCTAAGCATAGGCAATTGGGCGAGGAGAAAATTCTGGACAGCCGCACTCAAAATCAATGCCTTTATTAAAAAGAGGTAATAATCCAAAAAATGCAAGCCACAGCAAACAATGGAATACAGGAGCTGATGCGTTTCCCACTTTCAAAAGTGCTTATTCATAGCTAAAGAACCATAAACATTAACTGTAATATATACACTGATCTATATTGGACATGTGACCAAACCTGTGAATACATTACTCTAATTAGAGCTAATTGGTGGGTAAAGTGAGTTAATTAATATGTATGGCTAACATGTGTGATTGAATGTGATGCCGCGTACACACGATCATTTTCAGCATGAAAAAAAACAACGTTTTTCGGCATGTAGAAAAAACAAAGGGCCAGATCCACAGCCAGCGCCGCAAATTAAGTTACTCAAAACTTATGTCATTTAAGTTATGGCGCCCTAAGTTGGTGTCGTAATTTCCGTATCCACAGCGCATTTGCGCACAAAATTGCGCTTGCGTAACTTAAATTCCGAGGCGTAAGGCGGGGTTATTGCAAGTGGGAAGGAAGTGGGCGTGCTTCATTGTAATGAGCCGTGACCCCATGCAAATGAAGGGCCGGCCGTACTGCGCATGCGCGCACGAATCTGCTTCTCACTGGGCATGTGCAGAACTTTGCTCGGCGCAATCAGTGAGATAGGTAAAAGGCCAAGCGTACTTAGTTTGAGGATCGCCCTGTGTATAAATAGCCCCAGTCAAACACACTTCCCTTGCAAAAGTATTTCCCTGTGTTACCCTTCCTAGAGCAAGTTGCTTCTGCTCTGAATGTTTGTCGGTGTTTGTTGGTGAGTTGTGTGTGATAGAGAAGTTTTGGAGGAGTATTAGATAGTAGTTGGTGTTTGTTTCTGCTAAGTGTATTTTCTGTTTGTTTTTTTCTGAGTGTATTTTTTTTTTTTGGATTGTATATTGTGTTTGTTTTTTTCTGATTGTATTTTGTGTTTGTTATTTGCGTGTTTGTTTTTGAATTTGTAGTAGCTATCTGCTTGTGTGTTTTGCTTTTTGTGTGTTTCTTCTGTGAGTGTTTTTGTTTGTTTGTTGTGTGTGTATTTTTGTTTGTTTGTCCTGTGAGTTTCTTGTTGCTGAGTGGTGTCTGTGATGGCACCCAAGCGCAGGAAGCTCAATTTTAATCAGGTTGAGAAGCAAATCCTTGCTAGGTCCATCGTCCTATATGGGCGCTATTTACATGGGCCTGATAGCCGGAACACCTCCACGGCCCAGAGGAAGGCGATATTAAAAAAGGTTACGGATCAGATCAATACGGCGGGGGGGGAGACGGGGACCCCCGCTGGCATACAAAAAAAGATAAACGATCTAAAGAGCGTGGTCCGGAACAAGGTGGCTAAGATCAATGCCCATGCCAGGGGCACTGGAGGAGGGGGACCCTGCCCCATCCGTCTGAGTGAGGAGGAATGGGCAGTGGCCCGGTGTTTCCAGCCAGAGCAGGTGGTGGGCCTGCGTGGATATCAGACAGGTGTTCCTGTGGGGCCAGGTACGTTTTTGGTTTTTCTATCTGGTGATTAGCATGTGTGGGTGGGGGAAGGGAAGATGTGCCAAGTGTGTGGATCCTCAAACCTGTGATTGTTTTGTGTCCTCCACAGATGACCAGGAGATTGCAGGCCCATCAGGCCAGGAAGTTGCTGGCCCATCAGGCCAGGCTGCTGCACCACCCCAAGGACAAGAGGCTGCTGAGGATTCCCCAGGGGAGGGGAGTGGCCAAACCTCCCCTCATGAGGAGGTTGAGGGGGAAGAGGATGAGGGGGAGGAGGATGAGGGGGTGGAGGAAGAAGATCTTCAAATTGGCCGGGAAGTCCTTTTGGCCTCGGATATGATGACCTTTGAGGATACCCTTGAGGCTACCCCTGAGGCTACCCCAGAGCCTACCCCAGAGGCTGGCAGCAGTCAGGCCACCATCAGGGGTAGCCCCTCCCACTCCTCCCCCAACAGGCCGCAACCCACAAGGGTCACTCTCCCCCCCCTCCCAGGCCACAAGCCTCAGGGGCAGGCAGGATGGCGACCCAGGAGACCAGGGGGGTGGCCGAGCGTCTGCCGGACAGTCTTCAGAAGGACAATGCCCGGCAGACCCGCACTCTGGGTCAGATAAAAGTCACTCTGACCCAGATGGAGCACAGCCTGGGTGTAATGAAGGAGTCACTCGGTGATGTGGCCACCAACTCATGTTTGTGGGACCTGAATACCACCACAACAGGCGTGGCCCAGGAGGTGACTGCCCTGACCCAGGCTGTGCAGGACAATACCCGGGCTGTCCAGGACAATACCCGGGCTGTCCAGGACAATACCCGGGCTGGCCAGGCCAATACGGCTGCCGTCACTGTCTGTCTGACAAGGATAGCAGTGGCCTTGGAGGGCAGGCCAGCAGGAGGACAGACACCAGGGGAGGCTCCTCCTTCCCGTGCTCACCCACCGCCCCATGAAGATACTCCTTCCCCTGCTAACACCCCCCCATGAAGATACTCCCTCCCCTGCTAACACCCCCCCCCATGAAGATTCTCCAGTTGGCCGTGGGCAGCCCAGACGGAGCAAACGCCGCCGAAATTAATTTGCAGGGGTACTTTTTATTTTATTTATTTTTAATTTTTTTTTATTTTTTTATGATTTTGTTTTGTATACTGTACTTATAATATGGTTTATGTGTGTGAATGATGTGTGAATGTGGGGGGGGTGGCATTCCTGATTAAATAAGGGTGTCACCCTCAGTTTTGGTGGAGAAGGGATCCCCAGGACCAGGGAGAAGTGATCCCAGGTTCCTGAATGGTGTATGAATGCACAGTAACAGAATTGGAGCCGTGGCGTGGCGTTACTGCTCCCAAGTACCAATGGGGGGGGGGGTACTTGGATCTAATCCAATTAGATGTGCATGTGATATGTCTGTGCTAGGGACCACAGTGGTGTGCATTTATGCATTCTCATTGTGACATAATTAATGTGTGTGTTTACTGTGCAAAGATGCATTCTGCGAGGCGTCTCCTGACTGCTGTTCCCTCAGAAGAGGGGGTACCCTCGGTCACTGAAGTCACTAGTCTAGCTATGCGCATGGATGCCCCTGGCATGTTGGCATACAGATTATAGTCCAGCAAGTGTGTGTGCTCAGCTCTTCCTTAATGGTGTTGCTTTAGCTGACCTTTACACGGCATGTGTAAAATTAGGGCTGCTTTTATAGGGCCAGATTCACAAAGAGATACGACGGTGTATCTACAGATACACCATCGTATCTCTGACTTACACTGGTCCTATCTATGCGCCTGATTCATAGAATCAGATACGCATAGATAGGGCTAAGATCTGACAGTGTTACACTGTGTTACACTGTCGGATCTTTTTTTCAATTTAAAAATGGCGCCGGGGGTGTTCCCGCTGATTTACGATAAATAATATGTAAATCAGCGAGATACGCAAATTCACGAACGTACGCGGACCCGTCGCAGTGTTCTTACGTCGTTTCCGTAGCGGTTTTCCCGTCGTATACTTACCCCTGTTTTTAGCAGGCGCAGCCAATGTTAAGTATAGCTGGCGTTCCCGCGTCGAATTTGAATTTTCCAACGTCGTTTGCGTACGCCGATTCACGAACACGCGCGTCGCAAGTCCCGCTCACGTCGAAACCACTGACGTCCTAGTGACGTCAGTGGGAGCAATGCACGCCGGGAAATTCCCCGGACGGCGCATGCGCATTTAAATCGGCGCGGGAACGCGCCTGATTTAAATAGTACACTCCCCTAGCCGCGGAATTAGAATTCCGCCGGGGGATTTAGGATCCGCCGTCGCAAGTTTGGAGGTAAGTGGTTTGTGAATTAGCCACTTGCCTCCTAAACTTGCGGGAGCGGATCTTAATTCACGTAGATCGAGCGGATCTATAGATCCGCTGAGCTACATGAATCTGGCCCATAAAGTGTAACTTTACACATTGAAACTAACAGAAGCGCACAGGGCGTAATCTACGGCGCACACACTTAATTTTGTGGATCGCCCTATCTCCCTCATTTGCATCTTTGCCTATCAAAACAGCGGCGTTTCTAGCGTAATTTGCGCACAGAAAAGCGCCGGTGTAATTATTTTAGGTAGGACGGAAAAACAGGATTTTAAGGCGTATCTCGTTTTGAGGATCAGGCGCAAATATACGCGCCGTGTAAATTTCAATTACGCCACGTATCTCGAGTTAAGTCGGCGCATTTGCTTTGTGGATCTGGCCCAAAGTTTTTCCAACTTCATCATTAAACCGACGTTGCCCACACACCATCATTTTTAAAAAATGCTTTAGCAAAGCGCGGTGACGTACAACACGTACGACGGCACTAAAAAAGGGAAAGTTCCATTTGCCTTTGGGCTGCTTTAGCTGATTTTGTGTTAGTAAAAGACGATTCGCACTTTTCTGTCTGTTACAGCGTGATGAATGTGCTTACTCCATTATGAATGGTAGTTTTACCAGAACGAGCGCTCCCGTCTCATAACTTGCTTCTGAGCATGCGCGGGTTTTTAATGTCGTTTTAGCCCACACACGATAATTTTTTACAACCTGAAAAACGACATTTAAAACAACGTTAAAAAATGCAGCATGTTGGAAAAAATTTTTTTTCGTTTTTCAGAACCTGAAAAATTATGTGAAGCCCACACACGATCATTTTAAATGACATTTTTTAAAAACTACGTTTTTTTCATGCCAAAAAATGATCGTGTGTACGCGGCATGAGAGCTCAAATAAGTATTCTAATGAATAAAAATGGATGTGCATAGAAACAAAAAAAATGTTAAGAAAATGCTACTAAATATCACAATTATATGCACAAGATCTGAAGGTGCGTCCGTGTCCATATATTTGTCTAAGTGTCCTTTTTTTGCTCAATTTTTTTTACATACAAGCACTGGGGTCACTACACCTCAAAAACTATAATATGAGCATATTAGAGTGGACAACTGTAGAGGGTCACCGAAGAACAACCTGATGGTATACTCACTAAGGATTATATTAGCAACTAACTCAGAAAAAATTGTATGGAAATCGCATATACATAATCTAAAGTTGCATGTAAACTGCATGCAAGTTGCACGCATATTACATGGGGACAACCCACAGAGAATGGAAACATACATAACATAATATACAACAGGCTCCTTTACAATTTCCGTTCTCTGTGGGTTGTCCCCATGTAATATGCATGCAACTTGCATGCAGTTTACATGCAACTTTAGTGGTTTAGTTTGTGGTTCTTTAGCTATTTCGTTGTTTGCTGTGGCTTGCATTTTTTGGATTATTACCTCTTTTTAGGGGTAAATATATTTTTTATTATTTTCAGCATAAAAAAATACAATATTTATAAACAACAGATGTCTGTAGCATAGGATGAAACATGTTTATAAAAATCGTTTGATATTCAGCAAAATAAATACTCAGCAAGAGACTAATGAGATTGTCCCCTATGTCGGTCGGTTAACGGTGTTTGACATGGAGAAACAAGGAGAACTGAGAGAACATAAAGTAGCAGAACTACTGTTGGTCATTAGAAAAGTGAAAAAGAGAGAAAGTAAAGAAGGAGATAGGAGAAGAAGAAAAAAGACGGGCGGGTGAGGAGGGAAGGAGGAACCGAGAACCGAGCGGGCCATGACATACCAGTTGTGTAAAAAGCATGCGGATCTAGCATCAGGGCTGAACCTGAGGTGTCAGCAACATTTTCAAGGAATCAGAGGAAGAGTAATCAATCAACAAGAGCCATAAGGTCCTGAATTTATCGTAGGTGTCAGAATGTAGGGCTATCATCTCCTCCATTCGCATGATATCATTAACTAAAGAGACCCATAGGGATAATGGAGGGGTAGAGGCAGATTTCCAGAATAATGGGATAAGTTGCCTTGTTGCCGACAAAAAGAAACGTAGCAAACTATCCTTCTGTGATGCTATGGAACCAGGTAACATGGACAGTAAGGCTATTTCCGGTGATGGTGTCAGTGGATGATCATAGAGCGCACTATATATGGCAAAGACCTGAGACCGAAGGGACAGGCCCACCAAATATGGAGGTAGCTACCATCTAACGAGCCACATTTCCAACATACCGGGGGCATAGATGGAAATATTTTATGTAAAGATAGAGGGTCCCTGTACCATCGAGAGAGGAGCTTAACGTTTTTCTCCTGAGAGTAACAGGAGACAGAGGACTTGTGCGTGAAGTAATATGATTTCTGCCAATCCGTTGCATGGAGTTCCTTTCCCAGATCCGTGGACCACTTCTTTGTGTAGGGGGGAGGGTGATCATGTATCAATGCGTGTAGCATTGTGTATATAGAGGAGAGCAAGTGTCTTGGAGTTTCTGAGAGAGAGCACAGCCGCTCGAAATCCGTTAGGGGTCTGGGACGAGGAGAATAGGTTAGAACAAAAGGAGGATAAGCGTAGGGTTGTTAGCCAATTATGATGGTCCTTAGGTAATACAGGGGAGCCGGAAGTGGAATGTATAAATGACTTCGCTATGGGCCAGGCAGGGCGGGAATATGGGCCCACTGCATATGAACCCAGTCCCTGAGGTAGCCCGGGGTGATCGAAGAGGGATGTAAGTGGTGATGGATCCGTGGACAGTAAGGAAAGTAGTCCTTTCTTGTACCATAGTTGTAGGGCAGCAGTTGTTAATGGAGAAGCATGAGAAAGCAAATGTAGGTCTAGTTCATAACCCCAAAGCAAAGCTTGTAGATCGAAAATGGATAAGTCTTGTTCTACCATGGTGGATGCTTTAAGAAAGGGACGAGGGAACCATTCCAACACCCTGGATATCAACGCTGCCTTATGATATAATTCAAAGTCGGTTAAACATGGACATGTGCCTCCTTCACAATATGTCCCCTTTCCTTTCCTTTCCTTCACCTTTTCCTTTTTGAGTATACTTATAGTTTTTAATATAAATATATGCACAATATTTATGAGACATGGGGGCATTGATTCAATATGGTACTTAGATTGTACACATTTAATTTATTTAGTCTTGTGTATATGGCCCTGTCGGTGCTTCAGGGTTTGTGGGGAATCCCTGAAACACCTCAATTTATTCTAGAATATTAGGACGATGGTACACCCCCTATATTGTTGTATTTTTCTAATCATAAAAGGTTAAATCATATCTTGCAATGACTTGGTTAGTTAGGGAAATATTGTGGTTCCATTGCTATAAGTGGCCAAATTAGCCCTACTTTGAAGAAGGTTGATTTAGGGTGAACACAATATTAGCTTAGCTGCAGTGTTAATGTAAAAATATGTGAATTTCTGCAACATTAATGATTATTGTCTTCTCTTGGCTTCGTTTAACTTACAAAGCCAGCAAATGTAGTAAAACATGACTAGCAGCTGACTAGCTTTGTATGAATCAGTCTATTTTAATTCTGTTGATTGTTTGACCTGAGCAAGCAAAGGAATTTTTGGGAGGAAGGGTCAATCTTAGGTTATATGGCTTCTTATGAAAAAGTCCTTTATACCCCGTATCCCTGTAATCCTTGCTACTTGCAACCTATTATTAGTTTAGGCAACTAGTAAAAAAAAAACATATAATTTTTTAATATATAGTGTGACAAGTTTTTTTTTTTTTTTAGCTCATTGGTAGTGCCAAACAGTGAGTTTACTCCATGCCAGAAGTACATTTTGCAGGGATTTTTCTGTCCACTTTTATTTAAGGTACCAAAAATTTACCTGTTCCAACTTACAAACAGATTCAACTTAAGAACAAGCCTACAGTCCCTATCTTGTTTGTAACCCGGGGACCGCCTGTATTGTTATTATAATGCTGATTTTTTTAAATTAAAGTGTTGTGATCATTATGCTTTACTGTTCATCTTTTGTTTCCTTTTTATATTTTTTAATTTTTTCGCTATTTATGTTTTTAATTGATTAAAGATACTATTGTGTTTAATATATAGCCACACCACATAGCCAAACTGCTTTAGCAATACGTTTGTATTAGGCATAAGTACATACAATTATACAGCAGGTACATTTAACCAAGTACAGTGCCTTGAAAAAGTATTCATACCCCTGAAATTTTCCACATTTGGTCATGTTACAACCAAAAAGGTAAATGTACTTTATTGGGATTTTATGTGATACCAACACAAAGTGGCACATAATTGTGAAGTGTAAGGAAAATGATACATGGTTGTACAAATATGTGAAAAGTGTGGCATGCATTTGTATTCAGCCCCCCCCCCCCCCCCCCCCCCCAGAGTCAATACTTTGTAGAACCAACTTTCACTGCAATTACAACTGCAAGTCTTTTTGGGGATGTCTCTACCAGCTTTGCACATCTAGAGTAAAGTTGTTGTTTTTTTCCCCATTCTTCTTTGCAAAATAGCTCAAGCTCTCTCAGAATGAACTGCAATTTTCAAGTCCTGCCACAGATTCTCAACTGGATTTAGGACTGGACTTTGACTGGGCTATTCTAACACATGAATATTCTTTGATCTAAACCATTCCTTTGTAGCTCTGGCTGTATGGGTATGGTTGTCGTCCTGCTGGAAGGTGAACCACTGCCCCAGTCTCAAGTCTTTTGCAGACTCTAACAGGTTTTCTTCTAAAGCCCCATACACACGGTAGGACTTTTTGACAACAAACTTCAAAATTAGCAAGTTTTCAAAAAAAAAACTACCGTGTGTACGCTCCATTGGACAAACTTTTTCGGTTTTCATCGGACAAAGTTCACTCTGCAAACGGACAGACTTTTCGGCAACAAAAGTCCTACAGTGCAAAGTCCTATTGTGTGTACAGGAATCCATCAGACTTTAGTCCAAAGTACAAACACGCATGCCTAGAACCAATGTTAAAATCAACCAACAATAGCAGAAGTTAACCAAAGGGTGGCGGTAAAGAGCAGAAAAAACACGTTATGTTGGGAAAGTTTTGGGAAAGTTTGCAGAAAAGTCCTGCCGTGTGTATGCTATGGGTGTGCCCAGCCAACTCCCTTCGGACAAAAATCCACGGAAAAGTTAGTTTGAAGTCCGACCGTGTGTACGAGGCTTAAGACTGCCCAGTACCTCTAATAGTAGTCATTTTTTTCTACTCAATATATGTGGATTGAACTTGGTCTGGATTGGTGAGTTGGTTGCTCATTATCAATTATGTGATATATTTCACATCTGCTTTTGTAACTGTATCAAATATTGTTATCATTAGTATTCCTCTTAAACTATTAAGCAAATATATTCTCCTTGAAAGTAATCCATTTATGCTAATTCATTTGTAGTGATTTATTGTTTCATTGCTTTATTTCTTATGGCTTTTTTCTTTATCTTGTTTTTTAGTATGACCTGTATTAGCTCCTGATTAAGCTCTATTTGAGCGAAACATGTTGGGCATCCTTGATACAGGTTTTCGCGGGCTCTTTGCTGAGCCAATCATGTCTTTTGTGATGATATCGTGTTTGTTCAATCTCTCCGTTTTTAAAAATGTATATATGTATAACAATACATTTTGTATTATATTTATCTATTTGATTTATTGATCTTGATTTTGACACCTTTAAAATCCCAGGGTTTGTTACCCTTCCCATTTCCTTTTATAATGAAAAGGAAAGGTGAGCCAGACCCTGGTGAAAAGAGAGAGGAGGAGGAAAAAACAGTGTATATCTGTTGTATTATGCTTGATGTTAGATGACATACTTGTTTATTTGTACCTTTTGTACAATTGTATGTATGTACTATATATGCATAATACAAACTTATTGCTAAAGCAGTTTGGCTTTGTGGTGTGCTTACTCTATATATTCAAAACTATTGTACTAACAGATTGATACAATGTGGAGAGGTTTAAACACCCTAAATAATAATATATTGTTGGTTGCTGAATGGTGTAGCTAAGAGCGGTGTACATACCTTTATTGCTAATTAAAAGATACCATTGTGGCCACTCCAGCTTTGGCAAGCTTTGCACATATTTTAGAGCAGCCAGTTTAGAGTGGTGCATACACCGCCTTGCAAAAAATCTCTTAGGAGGGGATTATTTTTAACTCTTTCTGCAGGGCCAATTATATGTTTAAAAAGAGTGTTGACTCTGGAAGGTGGTGCCACTTAGTGTAGGAGCATGAAGCTGTCAGGAGTGATTCATGGTGCTTACTCTCATACTGTATTTGTGCTATCCACCAGCTCAAACACATGTGGGGCACTTTGGCATAACGCTGGGTGATTACTGAAGTGGGTTGGCATGCCCTGGCTGTTTTCCAGCGTGAAACGAAGCAGAGAAAGATCAGATAAAAGTCCTGCCTTAGAGCTGAACCCACAAGGTTAGTGAGGGACCTGTGTATTTGACAAATTACTGATAACTGCTGTACAATACTTACAAAACTTACATACTGTAACAAATACTCTGTTTTGGGCTCATTCAAGTTATTAAGGAGATATATTAACATTTTGTAAGAGCAGTATGAGAATAGACAGCTGATTTAGCAAGGCACGTACCCTTGGCTCTGGGAGAGAATGGTCAGCATCTCTGTCTGCATCTACTGTATATTTTACTATATTTCATGTCTATAGTTAATTATTACAACTTGCCCACAGCTGAAGCTTTTTTTTTCCTTCATCTGAAACACATCAAAGTAGAAACCCCACGCCCAGCTGCAACCAGTCTCCTGTTCTAAAAGAAGGGGGTGCCCAAATAATTCGTGGCCACTTGCCATGAACTTTCCCATTAACTTACATAACTAGTAAAACTTCTAAGTATATGGATTGTGCAAATTGAGATATTAGTGTTGCGATTAAACGTTTTTTTTTAAAATAAGGTAGATGAAATTACAGTGCTCAATAGGTCCTTGATGACACCTTGTGGGGGGATGAAAGGTGTTGATGCAATTTCCGGTTTCAAGTCCAAACAACACCACTTCCGGTTGTTGGTGGAACGCGCGCTAGATGCGGTGCTTCCTAATGCAATTCTTTGCTAATTAATGCGTGATTTTATCTTATATTCTATAAGTATCCATTTCAGTTTGCGCTATAAAGTTGTGCCAAGCTGTACTTTACTACCAGTTTCCCTTCTCTCATTTCATTTTTGGTAATACTAGCCACATATGACTGATATGATTGTGGGAGATCTTCACTGTATCATGGTGTGAATTTGCCATCCCTGGCCAACAATCTAAGCCTGAACGACCCCTAGACTGAAAAGCTAGTTGTCCATTCCATTTGGTGAGTGGGCACACAGGAGCGGGTATGGCGCACCTCGAGTTTTGGAGCACAATTGCACTTTATTGATTGGAACACATCATTCACTTTTATATGGACGTTTATTCATTTTCATCCATCAATTTGTATAATTTACATTGTTATCTGATTATTTGGCACTATTGTGAGTGCTGTAATTTCATCTACCTTTCATTTGTCAAGTTATTAGCACCTTGTGTACAGCAGCTGCAATTATTATTATGATTAAACTAATTCCTTTCACTTTTAGAACAAGTATATATAATATAATTTTCTATGCATTTTCGCGAGGATCGCGAAAATGCATAGAAAATTGACACGGCACGTCTGACACTGGAGCTGTATGTTTTCCAATTGAAACAGCTGATATGCATGCCGTGGATTGTATCGCTCTCAGTGACAAGCCCGACCGCTGCCTCCCCTCAAGCTGTGTGTATACCTGCCTGTTTACACCAAGTTTTTACCCTGTAAGTAATCTTAATAAAAAGACGGTATCACACTATTTCCGTTTTTGTGGTTTATTGTGGTGGAGCCTTTTGAACTTTCCAGGATGGAGAACCTGTATTTGGAATATACAGACATTAATGGAGATCAGTGTCTGTTGAATTATACTGGGGATTGATCCTGTTCAGAGAGAGGCCGCAAAAGAGAGGATCCTGTTAAAGAACCCTGTACATGCCTGATGGTCATTTATGGCCGTATACATTGGGTGAGCGCATTTGATTGTCACATCGGGTGAAGCACTTTATGAATGCAAGTTGCACTTTTGAAAGCACGGTGGTTGGAGAACATAGATTTGGATTACAGCACCTTACACTGCGAATCCCATATATGCATTCATTTGAAACTTTTAAAATGTAATAATAATGCTTAATTATGGACATTACCATATTTATCGGCGTATAACATGCACAGGCGTATAACACGCACCCTAACTTAAGAGGGAAGTTTCAGGAAAAAAACTTTCCACATCCCCTTTGCGTATAACACGCAGGCACAGTTTACCCTCTATTGTCAGGGTAAAAAAGTGAGTGTTATACGCCAATAAATACAGCAATTTTACACTTGTTGCGCCCTTTTTCATTGCTTTCACTGTATATTAGTTTTCACTAATTTTTAGAGCTGCACTTGTTGTAAATAGCATTTAGGTAATTGGCACCGCATGATATATTTCTATTATTCAATAAGTCAAATGTACCCTATGCTTTTTCCTTCTTATTTAAGTGGAGGAACAAGTCGGGGCTGCATATTGGTGGTGATTCACACAGGAGCCAATGTAGAGATCCTCAGTAAGGAGAGAGTGGTGAAGCCTTGAAAATAAACCCCCTGAAGGGGAAGGCGCATTTGACCTATAGCTTACACAAATAGGTCCACATGTTCAGGTAAGAGCACATGCTGAATGGTGGTGGAACTCACTTGTTGCTGTAGATAAACGTGAAGGATTAAAGAGGAAGTATTTTTCATCACTTGGAGAAGGCACAATTCAAGGGACTTATGTGATGGACATGTGTATGTGATTTGTATTATTTTTGTTACTTTTAGGCCCCTTTCACACTGGGGCGCTGCTTTACAGTCGGAATTGCGGAGGTATTCGACTGTTAGCAGTGCGGGTTTACCCCCGCTAGCGGCCAAAAAAGGGTTAATACCGCCCGCAATGCGCCTCTGCAGAGGCGCATTGCGACTGTATAGCCGCGGTTTCCCATTGCTTTCAATGGGAAGAAGCAGTGGTGGAGCGGTAAACACACCGCTCCAAAGATGCGGCTAGCAGGACTTTTGGAGCGGTCCTGCTAGCACACCCGAGGGCTTTCACACTGGAGAAACAGCAGCCTCTGTTTCAGGTCGGTTTGTAGGTGCTATTTTTAGAGCGATAGCGCCTGCAAACTGCCCCAGTGTGAAAGGGTTCTAAGGATAATAAGTGTTATTGTCACTCCTCAATATTTATCTGTCAAAATATAATTCAAACATTGCTTAAAAAATTTGTAAGAATAGCTTCATTAAAAAAATGCACAAAAAATCCATTAGTATATCCAGAGCAGAGTTATACATAGCAGACATGATTCACTTTTCGCTACTTCAGTTGGTCAGCAAATGTTCATTGCTAATTCAACCAATCGAAATCCTGAAAGAGAGGGAGTATGGCCAAGCTCGACTTGAAGAAAAGTCAAGCTATGCATATCTATTCGTCTTCCTTTTTTCTAAATCGACTAATTTTAACATGCAGTATTTGTACACGGTAACCTCTGTTTTTGCATTTGGTCATTTTGATTTGCCAAGGTTTGTGACAGGTTTACTTTAAGGCTTGAGTTATCTGTACAGGGCAAAACATGTACGCTCAGCTGGAGTGCTAATGCCTGTTTACTACAGTCAACAAAAAAAATCATTTAAGGCACGATGCATTCATTTGGGTGTGTAGCCTAAGCAATACGATCTGTGCTACTACTGTGACAGAGCCTCCTAGTAATGATCTACCCAACTGCCTTCCACAGCATTTCTGTAGGCTGCAGTGGAGATCAGATGACGAGTGGGCTTAGGTCCAGCAGATTAACTTGCCCTATCAGTTCTGCTGCTGACTTGCAACACAGGCGTTGAGAAGAGGCTTTATTCACTTAACAGACGTGGGGCATTGGAGTTGGACATGGCATCAAAATCAGTGTGCTTTGTGCTTGTGACTGTGCTGCTAGCATACTACATTTACAAGCCTCTGCCAGACAATGTGGAAGAGAAATTCAAAGTGATGTTGATGGATGCAACTTTTCGAACTCTAGGACATGCGGTAAGTTTAGCCTTGCTTTTCTAATGACTTAATCCTTTTAATCATTTTCAACAGCTTTTAAATATGCATTAAAGACAAACTGCACACGAGCAATGTAATTCTGCAATCAGGATTTAGAAAATCCTGCTGAATTGTAGTATGGATAGGTGCTAAGAGATCTGTTCCTGAAGTCAGTCCAGTAAAAGATGACAGGATACAGGATTTTACTAACTTGATTTATAGCTGCACTTGCATGGAAGTTGAGTTTGCTAATACTTAAGAAATAGAATCTTTAATTGGCTAATCATTAATCAAATTTCTTTAGCAATGACACAAATCTGAATAGTGCTAGTGGTAGATTTGGGGTTAACTGTTCTATTATTTGTGAGCTTACTATTGTGAGAAGCTCTGCTTCTTAGGTCAGTGTTCAATTGTCTTATTGTTTCTACTGTGTTCCACGTCTAACACCCTGCATAAACTCCTGACATTATTTCTCAACAACAATTAGCAGCAGCCAAGAGCAAATACCTTATCAGAAATCTTCCAGCATGCTGGGCTTTTAGGATCTGTATAAAGTCAATGTTTATAATTGCAGATCGGGGGGAAAAAATCTTTGCAGCTGATTTGCATGTGGATGGTTTTACTGATGAAGTATTATACCAAGTCTTAAGTATACATTTATGTTTACTCTGGAACTAGAACAACGTGTTTGCTTTTCACAAACAATTTTAAATGGTGCAGAGTCAAACAGGATCCTTATGCACTTAATGATTATTGAATAAAAATATGACTACAATAACAGAGCAATTCACAAAGGAAATGTAAATGTATACATCTTCATATTTATGTGGTTGTTGGTTACCTTTACTGTGTGAATTCTGCTAAACGTAGCAGTGATGACTATATTGACAGCAAATGTATCCCTGCACACATGAACTGTGTATAATTACCAAGCATTTTCAGTATAATCTGCAAATGCTTCATGTCAGTTTCATGTACAATTATTGAGGATGGTAGGGAATATATATGTATCTAATCAGTCTTATCTACAAAGTCTCGTTGGGGCTGATGTATTGGAAGTGTACAAATACAAACATACTTGTTACTTAGCCGTTTGATCATCATGAGAATCAAGAAATATTTTCTATAGCAGTTTTCAGTCCCATCATGAAGATCCAGCACTGTGAATTTCTCTGTCAGTTGCCTTATTGGAGTCAGGCCTCGTACACACGACAGAGTTTCTCGGCAAAAACCAGCAAGAAACTTGCTGGGAGAAATTTTTTTGCTGAGGAAACCGGTCGTGTGTACATTTTCTCGAGGAAACTGTCGAGAAACTCGACGAGCCAAAAAGAGAGCATGTTCTCTATTTCCTTGACGGGAATATAGAGAAAATTGGCTTGTCGAGTTCCTCGACAGCCAAACAAGGAACTTGACGAGGAAAACGATGTGTTTCGCCCGTCGAGTTTCTTGGTCGTGTGTACGAGGCTTTAGAGTTCCCAAGGACATGAGATTAGGCATGCTCCTCATCCAGACAATTTAGATGCCAATGGTATGTCTAAAGGTTGGCTGCAGAAAATCCCACCTGGACCACTGATCTCAGAGTAGAAAACCTGATATTGTATCCTTTTGTACCCCTAAAAATAACCCAGAAGTGTATTGAGCAACATCTTCTCCTTCTTTATCCATTGCCTAAATAATATTGTTTGTGCAAACTGACCTTTCCTGAAAATAAGTTCAGAAACATTTCCGGTGAAATGGTCAAATCTTGCAACTTAAAAGCTTCTCAGATGTCTAGGGCCAGCTTCAACTCTAGTACTTACTAGTCTTGAAGCCTGAAAACATTGGTAGATGCCAGAAGTATGGATGAGGATAGAGACAGATTCACCCAAAAGTGAAAATTTTGCAACTCACCCCTCCTTCTCTACATTTGGCACTTTTTTTTTGGGGGGGGGGTACCTGATTTTGACTGGTACCTGCTTTCCCACTGCAGGTCAGGAAATTTGCGCCCCCTTCCCATGCAGCCTTCTGGGACACATCACAGGTCCCAGAAGACTGCGGGTCCAATCAAAAAGTGCAGCATGGCTCACGCATGTGCAATTGGAAGCTGGCTGTGAAGCCGAAAGGCTTCACTGCCAGTTTCCCTCAGGCTACTTTCACACAGAGGTGCAAGGTGTCGACAGTAAAACGCTGTTAGTTTAAGCAGCGATTTACTGTCATTTTAGTAGAGCTGCATGATTAATCATTAGAAGATCGCAATCTCAATTCAACCCCCCGCGATCTCCAGGTTGGATTTGCATGATTTTCTAATCTCCCCGCCGGATCCACGGAACCAGCGTGGAAAGCAAATGGCAGATTTGGGAACTGACGTCAGCAACCGGAAGTGACGTCAGTCATCAGAGAGCGCCGCTGGATGTCGATGATGCATAGGCGGTACCACCATGCTTCTCGGCCAGTGGGAAACCTAAACACACAGCACAGCGGTGAGTGCGCATTGCACACTGTGTGAGTTTGCACACCAGCAGCATAATCCGATGATTTAAAAACACAGTGAGTATGCTTCCTTACTTGTGCCTTACTACTATATGTATTATGAACACCAGTGACCACAGTGAGTCAGCTACCCCAGGCCCAGACCTTGCAGATGACAATCTATTAAAGGGGGCATGTGAGCCTTTGAGCCGAGGAGTGGACTTAAAATACCGGCAACCACTGTCCCTTATTATGAATATTACCACAGTCTGGAGTCAGGTACCCATATATAATGAATATTACCACAGTCAGCTACCCAGAGTCAGCTACCCACTAGCAGGGAGCTTTTAACTCCCGCTAGTGGCCGAATACCCCTCAGGCTCTCACACCGGAGTGCCAGGAGAGGTGCTTTACAGGCGCTTTGCAGGCGCTATTTTTAGCGCTTTAGCGCCTGCAAAGTGCCTTAGTGTGAAAGTAGCTTTAATGTAGATGCCTGCTCCTGCCCCCGAAGACTAATTGAAGAATCGGCTTGGGTGAGGTTAGCTCTGGATCCAGGGGTAATTGTCCTTATATTTAAATTCAGCAGCTACATTATTTGTAGCTGCTGACTTTTTTTTTTTTTTTGGGGGGGGGGGGGACTGGAGCTCCTCTAAGGCCTCGTACACACGACCGAACATGTCTGCTGAAACTGGACCAGTTTCCGCGGACACGTTCGGTCGTGTGTAGGGCCGACCCGACAATTTTCCGGCCGTCCGGACAGGTTTTCAGCGGACAAATGTTTCTTAGCATGCTAAGAAACATGTCCACTGGAACCATGTCCGATGGTCAGTACGACTCATCGGACATGTCCGCTCGGCCAAAATCCCTTGCATGCGTCTAAGTGATTAGACGCATGCGTGGAAGCATTGAACTTCCGGGGTCGCGTACGTCGCCGCGTCATTGTCGTCGCCGCGTCGTCATCGCGTCGTCACCGCGTAATCTCTCCACGGGGAATTTGGTCTGATGGTGTGTTCAGCCATCAGACGAAAATGATCCCAGCGGACATGTCTGATGAAAACAGTCCGCGGACCGTTTCCATCGGACATGTCCACTCGTCTGTACGAGGCCTTAAACATTTTAAATCAGAAATTAAAAGGTTAGTTGGAATAAAACGGATATAAAAACTAATATAAGTCAGAGAAGAATGCCAATGGTCTAAATAAGTTACTGGCTTGTTTTTCCAATGGAATGCTGCAGCAAGATCAACCCAGTGTAGCTCAGCACCCCTTCTCTTACCTTGGCACGGAAGCATTTTCTGTAATATACAATAAAGGAAGTATCGTATCAAGGTGAGATTAAGGGCCTTTCACAATGACAGATTGATTATACTTGGAAACTTGGGTGCCTTTGGTGTTCCTCGAAGATATAGTAAGCATGTAGGTCAGGGGTACCCAACCTTTTGAAGAGTAAGGGCCACTTAGGCAACTTGGTAACCGGCCGTGGGCCACAATGGGCAGAGCGGGTAGACGGGATGTCAATGTCCGCTCTGCATATGCAGAGCGGACACGTACACAGCACACTATACTTTCTCTTTTTTTTTTCCGGATCGGATTGGAGGTAGGGCATAAGTCTGTTCATGTCTGACACTCCTTGGAGTTGCATGGAGGGTTGAATTGGGTCAGACTGACCGTGTGAAAAGGGCCCAAGGCTGCTTTCACACTGATGCGCTGCGCTTTTTTCCACACTGTGGGTGTAACACAGTGTACCTTTGGCTTTCCTGCACTTTGCAATAGACTTCTATTAGATTCTGCAGGTTTGGTACACTTTCAGAAAGCTCACCAAACTCACAGGTAATAACAGAAGTTTATGGCTCAGTGCAGGTAACCTGCGGATCAGTTTGAAAGCAGCCCAGTAACCACTGCAGAACAGATATGCCCATATATATATATATATATATATATATATATATATACACTGTGATTTTAGTAAAAAAATACCTTTAATAACAGTATTCTATTCTGATCCATCCCAGAGCAGGAGGTTGCGGGCCACATCAGAGGGCTCTGCGGGCCACATGTGGCCCCCAGGCCACTGGTTGGGCACCCCTGATGTAGGTAAATTAAACTATGATCAACTTCTCAAAACTGATTTTGAACATATAATTTAAAAAAATGAAGAACATTCACCATGGTCACCCTTGTATTAGAGAGTTTGTGGCTACCAGTCCTGCATCACCTGTTGTTTTAGGCACTAAAATATCCGAGACTACACAACCTGCACAGTGGTTTCTTTCAGCACAATTTCCTCAAAACAATCTTGTGAGCCATAACTGGAGAAAAGGGTTGCAAAATGTTTAGTGGTCGCCAAACAGGTTTTCTTTTTGTATGGAATGAAGTGACACAGGTTAGAGGTTGCAGGTTTGATCTTTTTACCAATATAACCTTTTTTTTAATGAAGTTCTGTTTCAGCCCCAGGAAGGATTCAGTTATATGAGAATAAGCTTTGGAGATGCTGCACAGAGAAAGTATGTAATCAGTAGTCTGCACAGATCACAACAAACAGATTATCTGCGAGTTTGAGTTTGGACTTTGTGACCTTTTATCTTAACAAACTGTACAGCATAGAAGGCTTTGTTTTTTTATGGCAAAGGTTACAGACAAACAATTCAACTAAAAACAACTTAAATCAGAAATAAATTGGGCAACAATCCCAGTTTTAGTCACGTAATACAATAATACAGTTTTTAAAAGATCAATAAGTGCTTTAGGTTTGGATTTGCCAAGAATGGGATGCTATAGGGAGCATGCATAATGTTAAGAATGAAAGTCTGATATGTATAAAAATGTTAGCCATAGCTGTTATGGGTGAGGATTATATGCCTAATACTAAATGCCATCCAAACAGCTAAATACATATACAGTATAAAATACATAAAAGGGAGCTGTTTACCTGCCAAAGGATTTGTATTTCTGTTTATCCACTCCTTAGATACACACAGCTCCATCACACAGACAATCAAATGACACCAAATACATTTAAAGCGGTAGTTCACCCTGACCCACATGATGTTACCATCGAGACAGGCATTGTAGCGCGAGCTACAGTATGCCTGTCCCGATTTTTTTAACCCCGTACTCACCTCGTAGTCGTCCATCGTAGATTTCGGCTCCCGCGGGGAATGGGCGTGCCTATGGAGAGGGAGGATGATTGACGGCCGGCCCTGGCACGTCACTCTCCCCGAAGACAGCCGGAGTAGGTCTCGGCTCTTCACGGCGCGTGCGCACAGGCTATGCGCACGCGTCGTGAAGACCAAGCCTATTTCGGCTATTTCCGGAGAAGCGTGACGCGCCAGAGCCGGCCGTCAATCATCCTCCGTCTCCAGAGGCACGCCCATTCCCCGGTATCTTCGATGGACGACTACAAGGTGAGTATGGGGGGAAAAAATTCGGGACAGGCATACTGTAGCTCGCACTACAGTGCCTGATTTAAAGGTAAAAGAAAAAAAAATTTTTTTTTTCCTGTCGATAGGGTGAACCCCCGCTTTAAGGAATACAGTAGTGTCCTCACTCTACCCCAAGCCTGTTATTTACTGTAGATAGTAAAAGTCCAATTACGGTGTGATGAGGTCATAAGTCCGCTCTAGGTGCTCTCTCCTATCATTTTGTTCTTTGTCAGCAAGTTTGCATGCAATGCACATGGTTGGCTCCCAGCCCTGCCCTTTCCCCTTTCAAATTCAGGAAGTTTTTGAGGTGAGAACACTTATGGGATATACACCTAGTGTGTGCTCACCCAACTTTATAACACCAGGGGCCAGGGACTGGCATTAGGTGTTTCTAGAGTCTAGCAGAATATGGATACTAAAGGGTGGTGGTGTACATATACTTCTGGTTTGTGAGTGGAATTCAGAAATTATGTTTTTGAATACTAGTTTACTTAGCAAAACACATCGGCCCGGATTCACAAAGCACTTGCGCCGACGTAGAACAAGATACGCCGACGTAAGTGCAAATGTGCGCCGTCGTATCTGTGCGCCGTACCCACAAACTAAGATACGCCTAAAAACAGGCTTAATCCCGCCAACGTAACTTGCCTATGCCAGCGTAGGGTGGGCGCAAATTTAAGCTGGACGCATGGTGGCGCTCCTATTGATCAGCCATTCAAATATGCAAATGAGTAAAAAGTTAAGCCCCATAAAGGAGGTGCAACCCAGCAGCAGACATGCAAAGGTCTGCACCAAGGAATACAAGCCGGCGCATTTTACGTAGTTTACGTTGGACGTGAGTCTGGCTGGGCGTAGGATACGTTCATGGCGTAGGCAGTGATCCGGTGTATCTTAGGCAGTTGTTCCGACGTGGTTGTGAGCATGCGCAGGGGGATGCGTCCACGGCACGACGCATGCGCAGTTCGTTAAACGTACTTGTCTGGCGCTCGGACCATTGTTTGCATGGGGTCACGCCTCATTTGCATGGGTCAAGCCCACTTCTACCTACACGGGCCTGCACCTTTGGAACCTACACCACGCCGACGCAGCGTGGGGAGCACTGGCTTCCTGAATTTCATGCTTGCCTCTCTGCGCTGCGTCGGCGTGGCGTACATTGGTTTGCGCTACAGCGGCGTAATGTGCGCCCCGCTCTCTGTGAATCTGGGCCATCAACATGAGTAGGCATACAGTATTTACCTTTTAGCTGTCATTTGGCTCCTAGCAATCTGTCACTGTGCACATTCAGGGCAAATTGATACTGTAGGTCCTCCATGTCAATTGCTAGACATGTGCACACTGAAATATTTTGTTTCGGAAATTTGTTTTAGTCCGAAAAATGTATTTATTTAGTTACTCCCGAAATTAGTTTTTCTTTATTTTGTTTCGTTAAAAAATAAATTTGTCTGAAAATCTGAAATAATTAAGGTTGAATCTGTGATTGAAGGCTTATGGTGTCTGTCGAATGTTCTAAAGCCCTGTACACATGATCGGTCCATCCGATGAGAACAGTCTGATGGACCGTTTTCATCGGTTAACCGATGAAGCGGACTGATGGTCCGTTAAGCCTACACACCATCGGTTAAAAAAAACATTGTGTCGGAACGCGGTGGCGTAAAACACAACGAAAAAATGAAGTTCAATGCTTCCAAGCATGCGTCGACTTGATTCTGAGCATGCGTGGATTTTTATCCGATGGACGTGCCTACAAATGATCGTTTAGGTATCCATCGGTTACATTTAAAACAAGATTGCTTTTATTTTAACCTATGGATAAATAACCGATGGGGCCCACACACGATCGGTTTGGTCCGATGAAAACGGTCCATCAGACCATTCTCATCGGTTTGACCTAAACTGTACGACGTCGTAATCGTACATTTCCGGTCGAATGTTCCACCTACAAGCTATAGTAGAATTCTAATTTTGTATGACACTAGTAATAGTTATATTTATTAATTATTATCACTAGTCAACCAACATTAGAATTCTTCTATAGCCTATGGGCGGAGAATTTGAACATAAATGTCCGCTCGTGGCAACTGCTTCGTCGAATCTTTTCTCTCTATGTTGAATAATCTTGGACTAATAAAGTTAGGTTAGGCACATTCAACCTTTTTTGGTATTGTCTCTATAATGTCGAATCGTTTCTCGCTATGTAGAATAATCTTGGACTAATAGAGTTAAGGTTAAGCACATTCGACCACAAGTTCCATAGACACAGATTGCTATTGTCAGCGTCATGTCGAATCTCCTATCTATATCGAACTGTTGTAGCAACGAAAACAAAGCATTTGTTTATGTCAGAGATTTCGATTTTCGGATTCTGCTTGTTCGTTATCGTTTGTTAAATACCCGAAAATCGTACGAAAATGCATTTGGACGAAAACGAATGCACAGGTCTATCGAATACTGATGAAGGTTATACAGGGTTAAAGACCCTGCCCTCATATACACTATATTACTAAAAGTATTGGCACACATGCCTTTACATGCATATAAATTTCAATGGCATCCCACGTCTTATGCCCTATACACACAATCGTTTGTTCCGTCGGAATAAACTCTGACAGGTTTTTCCGACAGAATTCTGCTCAAGCTGTCTTGCATACACACCAAATTCCGACAAAAACGCGGTGACGTACAACAATACGACGAGCCTAGAAAAATTAGGTTCAATGCTTCCAAGCATGCATCGAATTGTTTCCGAGTATGCGTGTTTTTTTCTGTCGGAATTCCATACAGACAAACTGATAGCAATTCTTTCTAACTCCGTCAGAAAAAGTCAGATGGGGCATACACACGGTCGGAATATCCGATGAAAAAATTCCGTCTGACTTTTTCCATCGGAAATTCTGATCGAGTGTACTAGGCATAGGTCCGTAGGGTTCACTATTGAGTTGGCCCACCCTTTGTAACTATACCAGCTTCAACTCTTCTGGGAAGGCTGTGCACAAGGTTTAGGAGTGTGTCTATAGGAATATGTGACCATTCTTCCAGAAGCACATTGGTGAGATCAGGCACTGATGTGGACGAGAAGGCCTGATTTGCAGTCTCTTCATCCCAAAGGTGTTCTATCGGGTTGAGGTCAGGAATCTGTGCAGGCCAGTCAAGTTCCTCCACCCCAAACTCGCTCATCTATGTTTTTATGGAACTTGTTTGTGCAGTCATGTTGGAACAGGAAAGGGCCATCCCCAAACTGTTCCCACAAAGTTGGGAGCATAAAATTGTCCAAAATGTCTTGGTATGCTGACGCCTTAAGAATTCCCTTACTGGAACTAAGGGGCCAAGCCCAACCCCTGAAAAACAACCCCACACCCTAATCCCCCCTCCACCAAATGATTTGGACCAGTGCACAAAGCAAAGTCTGTAAAGACATGAATGAGCGAGTTTGGGATGGTAATATACTTTTGGTAATATAGTGTAGATTGGACCAAGCGATCGGCTGCACTTTGAAAAGTAACAACCACATCCCTTATGCAAGCTTCCTTACACATGCTGTACATGTATTTCTGAAGAAGAAAGTGGTTGTATCTGACTTGTTATAATGTAAAGTGCAATTGGCAGTACATTAAAATCTGCCCAATAAATACACAGTCAGCAAACTACACTGCTATAATAGAAAATTGGGAGACAGATTTTGAAAATGGAGGTTGTTACCATAATAGTTGTGGTCACATGGAATATTTATTTCTGTTACTTCAGTTGGATTTTGAAGGAAATATATAATGTTTTGAGATCAATTGTATTTTATTGAGGTGGGATAGGTCGCTCTTCTGACTTCTCAGGTATGTGTGTGTGTGTGTAAATTTCAGCTTGAGCTATTGGGCCACATACACAAAAGTTTAAATTTTTAGCATTTAGAGACACCTGCTGGTTAAATACAAAATATTGATACACAATTTTTCATATTTGCTTGACTGTTAGAAATATGTAAATATTTAAATATCCATAACCTCATTACAGGTGCACTTTAAAAGTATTTTTTATAAGTGTCTATAACTAATTTTTAAGCTAATAGGATGTTAATTAAAATGAAAAATCAGGAAAAAACGTCCTGGGACATTTCCAGGACAGTTGGTAACTGTGGCTGCCATATTGCTGATCACTTTTCAAAACCTTGTGCACACCAATTTTTTTAAATTTTACATTTTACTTTATGCAGGGTTCCTTCTTTTGTTTAAAATCATGTTTAAAAAAAATTACATAACATGATTGCAAAATTTGGAGGCACTGTCACATATACAGATGCTAGATAAAGTGAACAAGAGTCCTGCTCTGCCGTTTAATTTCCCCACCTCTCTGTTATTTGATGATAACTGACAATGAAGGAAATTAAGTACCGTAAGTGTGCAGAGGTTTGCTTTATGAAATCATCTAAGGCATAAGTGCTCTTTTGTGATAAATATTAACTATTATGTTGCTCCGTATTAATTTTTGCTTCAATGTCAGCAATCTTAACATTTGTAGTGCTGACATTGCACCCTAGGGAGCTGGAAAAGTATTTGTGCCACTGGATGAGATTTTTTCAGTTACATCATAATAAAATAAAGCACCATTTATTAAATCATCTTTAAAAAAACATATTCAAACATGTAAAAACAATCAGAATAAGCACCGTGGTGAAATCTGACAGAAAAGTTTACACATAGGCGTACGCAGGGGGTGTATGTGGGCACACCCTAATCACCATGTGAGGTGCCGATTCCCCCTACTGCCCGGGCTCCCCCCACCCTGCAGTGCTACTGGCTTCACTCCTCTCCCCCTGGCTTCTGCAGGAAATGTTTCAGGATTGAGAGTAGGAAAAGGGACTATTAAATCTGTAATTTACCAGCATATTCCTTTTCTAAATGAACACAGTGAACACACTCGCTCACTGTGTTCATTCATAACTGAAGTATAGTAAAAAGTGTTTAATATGGTTCAGTTTGTGAATGAAAGGGAAGCCACTCAGCACAGACCAATTCATTCCCTGCCCAGTGAAAGGCACGTGTGTTTAAGCTTTGGGGTGCCCACCCTAATGCAATAGGCTGCGCACACCTATCAGTGTACATATGTCACAATTGTTGTGAAAACAATATCAACAATAGTACGTCAGAATATCATGTAACACATTGTAACAAAACTCACATTCACAACATCAATGGCTAGAGAAAGTGTGTTCTCCAGTGCAGGTCTCAAGTCAAGTGAGTACAAAGAGACACCAAAACAAACGATTGATAGGCCTTTAGGTATCATTACCACATACAATAGTCATCATGATGTGGTTAACAAATACTTTGTATCAATAGATATTGGCACTTTCTTTCAGATCCCAAAACAGCTAAGTTTTTTCCTCCTCTTGCATGCCTCACCTCGATCCAGCGATGACTAAGCATTAGTTGTTAATGCGAAACGCGTCAGCCGTCTATCCCACTGTATGCTGTTGTGTGCTGTGCATTTTTTCCTTTTTACAATAAAGAGCACGTCTTTTTTCAACAAGACTTTTTGGAGTGCGGCTGTCCATCCATTCTCCCACCTGCTTAATTCTATGCATTGCCAGCACCCGTGTGATTCCTGAGTGGACATTGATTACCTGCCTGTGCTCACCTGGAGCGGCGGTCTCCCTACCTATCGATCCAGCGATGTGCATGAGAATAACAGCTCTCTGGGGTTTCTTTCTCCTCATTGGCTCACACAGTAGCATGAGCCATTGGCTCCCACTGCTGTTAATCGCAGTCAGAGAGCCAATGAGGAAAGAGCGAAGGGCAGGGCCGAGCCACACTCTGTGTGTGAATAGACAATGTCCATTCACAGGAGCGAGCCTGTTTGAGTGTGCCCATAGCAAAAGGCTTGCTATTGGGGTCACTCGACACTGGTGGGGGGTAGGAGCTAGGATGGCTGGCGGGGGACCCAAAAAGAGTATCGGAGCTGCTCTGTGCAAAACCATTGCACAGAGCAGGTAAGTATAACATGTTTGCTTTTAAAATAAAAAAATACAGCCTTTAGAATCACTTTAAATTGTTGACTATGTTTTTTTAACCACCTCAATACTGTGCCATACCCGAAAGACGGCTCTCTAGTTTTAGGGGGGGCATCCATGAACGTCTTCCCAGAACACGCCTCCTGTAGCGCTCATTAGGCACGTTTGTGACCGCTGTGTTCTTTGGACACAGCTGATCACAGATCAGGGTACCGGGAAAATCACAGTGGCCCTTTACCATGTGATAAGCTGTGTCCAATCACAGCTGATCACATGTAAACCGACTTGACGGTTGTAGGCATTACTTTCCTCTTGTGCTGTCACTGTGTGATGAAAGGAGAGCGTATAACCAGCAAGGCTGACAGGGCACTTTTTCACTGATAATCAGGGCACTAATCATCGGTGCCCTAAAGATCATTGCATCCCCATTAGTGCAGCTTATCAGTGTCAACTATTAGTGCCCATCAATGCTGTGTTACAAATGCCCATCAGTGCAGCCTCATCAGTTCAGCTTATCAGTGCTACCTATCAGTGCAGCCTCATTAGTGCCTGTCAGTACTGCCTCATCAATGCAGCCTCATCAGTGCACATCAGTGCATCCTTATCAATGCACATCACAGAAGAAGAAAAATTATCTTTTTTTTTAAATGTTACAAACTAAGAAAAACTTTTTTTTTTCTCAGAATTTTTGGCCTTTTTTTGGTTTGTTTAATGAAAAATAAAAAGTTTAGTTCAAACAATAGCAACAGTAACAGTGTTAAATATAATACTATACACTGACTCAAGCAATATCAGTATGAATAAGTACAGATACAATGACCAAATAGCTGTAAAAGGGAACTCTGCGGCAGGCAAAAATCAGCATGATCTAGCTACAGCTTTCAACAAATGACCAGTGGAAAACTGAGGTAGTCTTCCATCAGTGAGGCCCTTAACTTTTTGCAGGCGCGCTTACTCACAGTGGACTTCTGTAGCTTTATATTACAATATATATATAAAGGAGCAAAAGTGCAATAATCTAACCTCCCTCTTCCCGCTAGATCAGGCCCCAGAATTAATTTTCTTTGACCTTATTCCAATCCTCAGCAAGAAACAGCTTTTATTACTCACTGTGACATCATCAATTTTCTCAATGTCTTTGCAGGGACAGCTGCTGAGGGCTCAGTTCCTACTGATGTCAGAATGCACCCAGAACTATATCTCCCAAGAACCCTTTTTCCTATACACATTCTATTTAGAGTCAATGCAGTAGCACTGAGGGTTGGAGTTATACAAAATCATGTAGTCCAGCAAGCAGGGTGGACAACATTACTCAGGATTTTAGAGCATAAAAGGCATTATATTGGGGGTCGGCAACCCATCGATCGCAATCTACCTGTTAATCTTGAGAAGGTGAAGGGTAGACCGTGTCCCTTCCTTTCTAACCCCAGAACTTAAACAGGATGGGCGGCGTGGGTGGTATTTACTGGAACCGAACCCCTGTTTTTTCCTCCTGTGGCAGTTGAAAAGCGACTTATTCTCCTCTCCCTCCTGCCAGAATTTAGCTGCCAGTGCCACAGGAGAAAAATACAGGGGATTGGTTCCAGTCAATGCTGCCCTGCAATCTTGTTTCTCTTTCTCAAAAGTGAGAAATCAGAGATCTATTTAAAAACCTGATATTTTACCAAAGAACCTCAACAGGGCTGCTAAACAAATTGTAAAAAATAATTGTAATAAAAAAATAAAAAATTGTAAAAAATAATTAAAAATACTATTGTAAAAAAATAATAATAAATAAATAAATAAAAAACTACTGACACCAACCTCTGCCCTACTGACAAAGCCCTCTGTCCTACTGACACTGTCCACTGCCCTACTGACACTGTCCACACACCATCCACTGCCCTACTGACACTGTTCACACACCATCCACTGCCCTACTGACACTGTCCGCACACCATCCACTGCCCTACTGCCTCTATTCACACACCATCCACTGCCCTACTGACATTGTTCACACACCATCCACTGCCCTACTGACACTGTCCACACACCATCCATTGCCCTACTGACAATGTCCACACACCATCCACTGCCCTACTGACACTGTTCACACACCATCTACTGCCCTACTGACACTTCACACACCATCCACTGCTCTACTGACACTTCACACACCATCCACTGCCCTACTGACACTGTCACTGTTCACACACCATCCACTGCCCTACTGACACTGTCCACACACCATCCACTGCCATCCACACACCATCCAATGCCCTACTGACATTGGTCACACACCATCCACTGCCCTACTGACACTATCCACACACCATCCACTGCCCTACTGACACTGTCAACTGCTCTACTGACTGATACTGTCCATTTTTAAAGTAGGCTATGTTTATATTTTTACAATGACATTTGTTTTATTATATCTTTCTAAGTTTTCCTTACTATTTGGTCGGGCCATGCTAGTTAATTTCTTAAAAAAAAAAGGGTGCCGAACCCCGGTGATCTTTGATCCCTTTCATGTTGTTCAAGTAAATCGACACCTCTCAAAGGTTGCCTATTCCTTCACTACATTGTCTGTTAAAGCAGGAAGTTTGGAGCACATTAGCTTTAAGGCAGATCAACAGTCAACATTTATTGCAGAATTAAAGTGTCATTAAACCCACATCAATAAAAACTATCAATAAACACTGTATTACATTCTAACCATACTCTGGGATTCGTTAAGTCACCATGGGATTCATTTGCTGTATTCTGCAAAATATCTGCTTGATCCTGCTGTTCTCTATCTCCCCCTTCTGTCCATGTCCCCACTACAGTTGGGGGTTTTACAGAGCAATGTTGTCAGCTAGTACACATGCTCAGTTTTTCCACTTCCTCTCTCCTCCTCCGTGCCCACTAACCTGCTTAACAAAATGGGGATGGGCTATCACATCTTGATTGATAGAGGCTTTACCTCCCTGTTATTCTAAGACACAGGCTGGAGAGGAGTGATACAACCTGTGATCGATTAGAAAAAAAGTTACTTAGTTTTTTTCTTTATTAAATAATAATTTATACCGCCCTAAGGTTGGATGTTGAAAATATGAATTGGTGTGTGGATTGCGCTAACTCCTAAATAATATTATCTCATACCACTCCTCTCTTACTCCTAATATAAATGAAAAATGAAAAATATAAGTGAAGTTATGGAGATATGTATACGCTGTGCTCTATTTCAGTGGGTGTTCCTCTCCGTGACTACGATTAGATTTATACCCAAACTTCAAACCAGTGTTTTACTCCTAGAAAAAATGCAAACTCAAGCTATATGTACCATATATCTATGAAGCAGCTAAGCAACAGACTATGGTCAATATTCAAAGTGCATGTGCCAAATAAAATAAATTAAGTGCAGATGAAGGAATTGAGAAGCAATATCTGCACTTTATATATTTGGCACATGCACTTTGTATGTTAATCATAGTTTGTTGTTTAGCTCATTTGCACTTTATTCTTCCTTTTTGATAAACTTGTGTCTGTTTATCCTCGCCTACCTCTGGGTCCAACCCAGTTTGCTGAAAAAAAAAAAAAACGATGGGGATTTGTTCTCTTCTGTTTAGGCGGATGAGATGTACCGGTAGTTGATTGTAAACAGGCAGCACATTCTGTTTACTCCCAGTCGCCAATACAGCAGAGCAGGTTCTGTCTGTGTCCGCTGTTCAAAATCTGAGCAGATACGGATGTGCCACCTGCCAGCTATGCTCCAATCAGTGAGCTGATTACCTGCTGATCGCAGTGGAATCCACCTCATGTGAAAGAGGCCCATACACACGATATGAAAATCTGGTCGAAAAATTTGTACGACGAGCTGTCTGCAGATTTTCATCCCTTTTTCGTCAGACCAAAGCTAGATGTGCAGACTATAAAATGTTGGTCAGATGTGAAAAATCCTAAGAGAAAGACTATGCATGCTCAGAAATGAAAGAATACATACAAAACTATTCAACACATTACGTCACTTCTGACGTTGTATTCTGTCGTATGAAAATTTTCGTATTGTGCGTAACCTCTTCACTTTTGACATGACACAAAAAACGGACGTTCGGTCATCCGAAAATCTAAAGGCCCGTACACACGGACGGACTTTTGGCCAACAAACTTCAAAATCAACAAGCTTTCAAATTTGTCCGATCGTGTGTACGCTCCATCGGACCAACTTTTTCGTGTTTCATCGGACAAAAAGTTCGGTCTGCAAACGGACAAACTTTTCGACAACAAAAGTCTGATGGTACCTAGTCCGACCGTGTGTACAGCAAGCCATCGGACTTTTGTACAAAGTGCAAATACGCATGGCTCAGAACCAATGTTAAAATCAACCAACTATTGCAGAAGTTAACCAAAGGGTGGCAGTAAAGAGCAGAAAAACCACGTGATGTTGAGAAAGTTTTAGAAAAGTTTGCAGGAAAGTCCGAGCGTGTGTATGCTATGGGTGTGACTGGACAACTCACTTCGGACAAAAATCCAAGGGAAAGTTTGTCGGATGTCCGACCGTGTGTACGAGGCTTTAGAGTGGAAAGAAAGTACTCATGCTGAAACAACATTGTGTATAAGCACTGGGAAAACAGGGTTTTCTTATTCATGGGCAAAACTTTGCTTTGCAAAATTGAAACCTAGCCAGCAAAGTTTTGGAAGACGTTAAGCACACAGGTCTCAGTCATGATACAAAACAATGTCTTTCAAGGTTAAGTTAGATCTTGGCAAATAGTATCTCCCTAACAAATAAATCAGTATTATAGAGTTAATTACATGGTTGTTGATTGCACTGGGCAAACATACAAGTATCAGGGTGGTTCTTGTGCACAAAGAATAATTTTTGATGCCAGTTCAGAAGCATAATGTGCAACTAAAATGTAAACAAAATGTTCACATACAAACGAAACACTGCTGCAAAAATGTAGAAAATCAGTGATAAAAATAAACACAGTTTCTTTTACCGTATGTACATTGTATTATTTATACAGATCCTTTTTGTACAGAAGATGAGTCTGATTTGTTAAAGAGAAAATAACAGCTTTGGGGAAATACTTGTATGCCTAATATAAACCTTTAGATGTTAGTTTTCATTTACCAATCTTCTCTACAGAACTGACAGATGAAAGTATTATCCTGTCAACACCTCCACTTTTCCATTCCACCAGTATTTATTAAACTGAGCCTGCTTTCTCCAAAGCCCAAATGAAGCCTCCCTATTTGCAGTCAAGCTACATATAGAGTAATGCGTTTGCTCTTCTTCCATCAATTGCTGGTTAGAGGGGAAGGAAGCCGGAATTATCGATTTCAAGGAAGGAAATGAGGGTGACATTTTTGCTTACGGGGTTGGTGAAGGAGAGGGTGGCTAAATAGGTGATGGGGGAGTAATGTTGAATCCTTCACTATGTAGACAGGGTCCTGTGTAACATGGGCATAGGCATGCTTGCAAGGGGGGGGGGGGTGCCGTATGTGCCCGTCACACCCTAATCCCCCCTTGTGCCAGTGCCATCCAATGTATTATCTAGTGTACACAGAGGCCCTACTGTGCCCTGTCACACACACCACACCCGAGTAATCCATAGTATTTTATCTGCTGCATAGTTATTTTATCCTCGCTGCATCATCTCCCCTGCCAGCTGGGGCGGGTGCACTGTGCAGTGCCAACCCAATTGGCAGTGCCAAATACTGTGTGTATAAACAGGATGGAGGAGAATCAATGTCAATGGGCTCAATGAGTCTGCTCCACCCCACACTACATCCCCTGACTTGCACATGCTGCTGTGAAAGGGCTTGTAGTGAAGGTGGCAGATTTAAATATACACAGCAACTGTAGATCCTGGCTGCCTGAGCCTAGGTGAGACCAGCTTGGGGCCATGATTGTGAGTAGCAGGCATAATGAACACCCTCCCACTCTCTCTCATCACCCCCCTCTCTCTATCTCAATCCCTTTCTCTCACACCCCCCTCTCTCTCTATCACCCCCTTCTCACTCCCTCTCTCACCCCCTCTCACCCTTTCTCTCTCTCCCCCCTTACCCCCTCTCTTTCTCCCCCCTCTCTCTCTCCCCCAGGCTCTCCCATAAAATGTAAAATGTAGTAAAACATAAAAAATGTTTTAAGCATTTCAAAATGTTTCTTTATATTTATTTAAAAGAGTGTGTGTCTGTATATACAGCATATACAGTATATATACCCACACGCATGTTTGTCTGAGTTTTGTGGTGCACACCCTAATGCAATAGACTGTGCACACTTATGGACATATGTATCACTCAAGAAAATGCAATGTACAGCATATTATACAGATTGAAGTGGTTAAAAGTACTTTAATCACAGCCCAGGGTACAGTAGTCAGGAGTATGCAACATATAGTACATAACACAGTGCAATGGTTAGGCATATACAATCCACAGCCTGGCCAATCGGCACCTGTCATTGCAGCTACACAGTCTGGGCTGTCACACAGGGCCACCCAGGCAGCTGCACTCTTCGTGGCCACAAGTATACTAAGTGACTGAACCTGGAAAGTGGTAAGAGAGACTGTAACAGGCTGCACCTGTAGTACACCCACTACCCTATTGGAGAAGAGGGCTGTGATTGGTGGTAGGAGCTTCTGAGAGAGGCCCTGCCCACTAGACTTGAAGCTGAAGGAGCACAGACTGATGGATAGTCCCTAGAGAGTTAAAGCAGAACTTCACTCTCTTATGCCGCGTACAGACGGTCGTTTTTTGTGATGAAAAAAAACCGACGTTTTTGAAAACGTCATTTAAAACGACCGTGTGTGGGGAAAATGTCGTTTTATGTCTTCTGAAAAACGACAAAAAAAAATTCGAACATGCTCGAATTTTTTGTGTCGTTTTTTAAAATGTTGTTTTTTGTTTGATGTTCTCCATCAAAACAACTGGACCCCACATGCAACTCTCATTAACTGGGGGACACATTCCACCTGCAGCCTAATGGGTTTTTCCGCGGACCAGTTTCAGCAGACATGTTCGGTCGTGTGTACGGGGCCTTAGAGGCTGCAAAATAATGCCTTTCCTTTGTATTCTGTGACAGGGATCCCAGGGACAGGGATCCCAAAGCACCAGGAAGGGGAGGAATGTTCATATAGGATTTCAGAGGAGTGAATGACCTTTAGCCACCGTTATAGTTACAATCCTAATTTGAGGGAAAGCACTATCCCCTTTCTGGGACCACCAGGCTTTGTTCTTTGGTGTATTTGTCCTTTCTTTCTGGATTACTAAACTCTGCTTAAAGCACTTCAATGTAGTCTTTGGGCTCCAGTGTTAGCCTCCTTAAAGTGGTTCTAAAGGAGGCTGCAGGATGTGAATCCAAGCCAAGCTAAGTTTTTCTATGTTGCGTGTCTCCATAGACACACAAAGCTTGGGAGCGAGCACGTACGTGGCCCCCAATTGGCTTGCTATAGGGGCACATAGAGAAGAGGAGGAGTCAAGATCGCTGGTGGGGGACCCCAGAAGAGTAGGATCGGGGCAACTCTGTGCAATACAATTGCACAGAGGTGGTGAGTATAACATGTTTATTATTTTAATTAAAAAATAACTTTTGTCAGGGTCTGGGGGCCCTTGAGCCAGGTTGTTGGGTGCCGATTATTTATGATTCTAATATTGTATACTGTATATCTTATACGGTATACAGTTATAAGACACTCACAATCTTTTTGTCCATGTATTCCTGTATAGCAGTCAATAAAATTAGCATGACCTTCATGCACTGCACTGTGTACAGTACATATTCAGGTGCACTGCTGCATGATAAATCTCATCCATGTCTTCTTTTTTTTTCATTCAAATTTAAGTTTATTTTCAATAAAATAAATACATACATTTGTATTAAATTAGCAAGAAATAAGTCAATAGCACGCAGAAATATAATAATTTAAATACATTTCAATTCATAATAATCATTCCTGTCTTATTAACTGCCACTTATATCTATCCATCCTATATGCTCTACACCATGTGGTGAAAGTAAGGCAGTTCACATAAGCTAAATTAAAAGACTATTTCAAAGTAATACTTTAAACTTGAAAGAGAAACAGAATATTTTCATATATCAAGGAATTCCTAGGTCTAGCGTTATCACACAATAAGTTATATAAGGGATAAAACTAATTGAGTGTACCAGATTAAATTACTTAGAATAATTAAAGGATAAGATATCCGGAGTGCATCAACCTCTCCGACACCCCTAACGGGAACTTTCTGTGTCCAAGAGGTTGAGCAAAATCTCCAATCCTCCCTCCCTCCCTCCAATAACTATTACTGGAACTCTCCGATAAACGAAAACAAATTTTCGGAATCCCCATCAAATCTAATTATTTCAAAGGTTTGGTAGAATCCTTCAATTACTTAAACATAAACGTATCTTTTCAAAATAAAACAAACTGAGGACCAAAAATCTTAAGGATTCTATCCCCAGAGATAAAATAATGAGATAAAACCTAAGAAGAATCAGAAGAAAAAAAGAAAGAGTGACAAAAGACAAGAGAGGAAGTGAAAAAAGAAAGCCAGAAGAAAATCAGGAGAGATAGAAAATTAGCCTGCCTGCCATCTACCAGCATCGTCCAAAAGACACTGATGTCATCAAAACCTTCACGGAGTATAAGTTATCCCCATGTATTCCAACCAAGGTTCCCAGATTTCATAGAAAAGAGTAGACTTATCCAACATGGAGCAGACCCTTTTCTCTTGTTCCATAATCCATGTGACCTTTCTTTTCATATATAGGATGGAAACATTAGTCTTTTTCCATGCAGCTGCGAGTGTAATCCTGGCACCCGTCATAATATATAAGATGAGTTTTCTGGTAACCTTAGAAGTTAGAGGTAACATTCCGTTAAGTAAAGCAATAGTAGGAGATTGATGCAGGTTACAGCCTGTGACTCGTCTGATTATATTGAACACCTTATTCCAGTAACCCCGAATTTTGGGACATTCCCACCAAATATGTATCATAGACCCCAATCCATGGCAGCCTCTGAAGCATAGGGGAGAAGTTGTCGGATACATAGAGGTCAGTTTGACGGGAACTAAATACCATCTAGTATAAATTTTTATGTTCGCTTCTATAAGAGAGACATTCACATAACCTTTAATGGATCTGGTATAATTCTTATACCAGTCCGACAAATCCCATTCGTTATTTAGTTCCTTTTCCCATGCCAGCATATGCGGCAATTTGGTGTCATTAGTAGCAAGTGAATTATATATAATTGAAATATTCCCCTTCCTGGACAAACCCTGATCACATTTACTTTCATAGGGTGTCAAAAGTCCAGATATCGAGTCGTTATCCCATAGGCTTTGAGCGTAGTCATGTAGTTGAGAAAATCTTAGTTTTTCTGAAACAGGAAGGTCTAGCTTGTCAATAAAATGTTGCTCGGGGAGGGGACCCGAACGAGAAAAGAAGCGTCCTATACGATACAACCCCTTATCATGCCACCATTTAAAGGAATCTTTATCAATTTTAGAAGTAAAGAATGGGTCTATGAAAATATTCGATATTCGATAATATTATTTTCATAGACTCATCCATGTCTTCTATGTTGATATCTCTGTACTATGCTTCCATATAATGGAGCCCTATGATGCACATTGGGTTGATAATAATAATAATAAAAAAAATCTTCTGTATTTTTAGATTGTTAGCTCATTTTGTTTTAAAAATGTTTAATGTATCCTTTTTGTTACATTTGTCAATTAATCCACAATAGCTTTATTTTACATGTTTACAACACTTAGCTGAACTCAAGACAGAAATAAAAGATACACATTATTCCAGCTCAGTAATCATTTATACATCATTCAGTTTTTGTTTTTTTTAATTAGTATAAGTACTTGAATTGAGATGATATTAGCCTCTTGAAGTTTGTATATATCAGAGCTGGAGTGTAGAATGAAGTAGCAGTACAAGAAGCAATCAGTTCAGGAGAATGAGTGACAGAGAGATGTGCTCATTATTGTACTGCTTCTCCTGTCCAGTCACAGGCTGGGGGTGGGTTCAGTACAACCTGGGCTCTGAGGAAGTTGAATGATGCTGGACATCCAGCTGGGGACCTCTAGCAGAAGTCATGTGGGAGAGAAGATGAATACCACAGCAAAAGCTGTTTTTTTTTGTCTGTAAATTAACCACTTTACACGTTAAAAACAATTTTTTTTGCTAGAAAATTACTTAGAACCCCCAAACATTATACATTTTTTTCTAGCACCCTGGAGAATAAAATGGTGGTCATTGCAATACTTTTTGTCACACCGTATTTGCACAGCGATCTTACAAGCACACTTTTTTTTGGAAAAGATTCACTTTTTTGAATAAAAAAATAAGACAACAGTATAGTTAGCCCAATTTTGTTTTATATTGTAAAAGATAATGTTACGCCGAGTAAATTGATACCCAACATGTCACGCTTCAAAATTGCACCCGCTCGTGAAATGGCGTCAAACTTTTGCCCTTAAAAATCTCCATAGGCTATGTGTACATTTTTTTACAGGTTGTATGTTTTGAGTTACAGAGGAGGTCTAGGGCTAGAACTATTGCTCTCGCTATAATGATTGCGGTGATACCTCACATGTATAGTTTGAACACCGTTTTCATATGCGGGCGCTACTCGCGTATGCATTCGCTTCTGCGCGTGAGCTCGTCGGGACGGAGCGCTTTAAAAAACGTTAGTTTCTTATTTATTTTACTTGATTTTAATTATTTTTACACTGTTTAAAAAATAAATAAAAAATTGGGTCACTTTTATTCCTATTACAAGGAATGTAAACATCCCTTGCTATTGAAAAAAGCATGACAGGTCTTCTTAAATATGAGATCTTGGGTCAAAAAGACCTCATATTTAGACAAAAATGCAATAAAAAAAAAATGGTATGGAGACGGGTGGGGGCCATCTTGCCCTCACTCATATCCATACCCAGCCACGGATAGGACCCGATCGCCTCCGCCGCTACCGACGGCTCCGGTAAGCGGCGGATGGTGCGGGAGAGTGGCGGGAGGGGGCCCGTCTCCGATAACTGTGATCTTGCGGTGAATCCACCACAGAGACCACCATTATAGTTGACCGGACCGCCGCCTGAAGAGATGGATACCTCTGTTGTGGCAGCAGCTGCTGCCATTACCGAGATGTCCCTCTTCAAAGTCAGGACGTATATAGTCGTGTGGCAGTCCTTAAGTGGTTAATGATTTGATCTAGTTATCTTTGGCTAGGGTTCTACATTAACTGCATTTTCTTGATGAATTTTGTCCATGATAATATTTGGCATGCAAATAAGGCCCTGATTATATTATATAGTTCCTAAAAACAAGACAAACATTTTTCATAAAAGTTAAAGCAGTATTAAACTTAAAAGCATGCATTTATTATGTTGCAACTTACCAAGTCCTAGGTGTGAAGGCTGCATTAGTTTTCTTTTTAGTCTTTCTCTCTTTTATTTTCACCTGGTGATCCTGCCAGTAAGACCCCAAACACACTATTAGATTTTCTGCAGATTTGTGTCTTTAGATTTACCAAAACCATGTAGTACGAGGGCCTGCCTGATTGCATACACATTTAAACTTTAAAGGTTTGACCTCATATTATATGGTTTTGGTAAATCTAAAGCCAAAATCTGCTGAAAATCCAATAGTGTGAATGGGGCCTTAAAGGGGTTGTAAAGGTACAATTTTTTTCCCTAAATAGCTTCCTTTATCTTAGTGCAGTCCTCCTTCACTTACCTCATCCTTCGATTTTGCTTTTAAATGTCCTTATTTCTTCTGAGAAATCCTCACTTCCTGTTCTTCTGTCTGTAACTCCACACAGTAATGCAAGGCTTTCTCCCTGGTGTGGAGTGTCGTGCTCACCCCCTCCCTTGGACTACAGGTGAGTCAGGACGCTCTCTACGTTGCAGATAGAGAAAGGAGCTGTGTTTTAGTGGGCGTCCTGACTCTCCTGTAGTCCAAGGGAGGGGGCGAGCACGACACATCAGGGAGAAAGCCTTGCATTACTGTGTGGAGTTACAGACAGAAGAACAGGAAGTGAGGATTCTCAGAAGAAATAAGGACATTTAAAAGCAAAATCGAAGGATGAGGTAAGTAAAGGAGGACTGCACTAAGGTAAAGGAAGCTATTTAGGGAAAAAAATTGTACATTTACAACCCCTTTAACCCTTGTACACACGGTACGATTGTTGGCCAACCGAGCGTCTGATTTTTGTCAAAAGGGCCAGAAACTTGTCTTGCATACTAACGTTACACAATTGTCGTGCCACAAACACGAACGTAGTGACGTACTACTGTACAAGGAATTTCAGCTCTTTGGGTCCCTTCTGCTAATTTTGTGTTTGAAAAGCATTGATTCCAAGCATGTGTGTTTGTACTTTTGACTGTTGTGTGACGGATTTGAGTACTGACCATACGAAAATCAGAATTGGAGCCGTTGTCCGTCAAAATTTACTAGCCTGTCATCCAACATTTGTTGGCCAAAAATTGGAAAACAATTGACTAAAGGAGTGTACTAACGGTAGGAATTTAGGACAACAGTCTGTCAACAGACAATCCCCTTCCAACAATCGAACCGTATGTATGAGGCTTTAGTCTGTTGTTTTTTAATGGAACTATCTCCCCCCCACAAATGTAGCAATTTGAGGACTGAGACAAGCCATTTACCACAGACCGATGCAATGATCAGCTTTTATTTATTCATGTAAAACCTTTATCACAAAAGGAAAAAATTGCTTGTGTAACTGCAGTAAGAGCTGGAGTTTAACTTCAATTTGTTAGTGTATCTGCTAGTATATCTAATACTTTCCTCCCCCAAGACTGAGAAGGCTGCTGTCCAAAGATCCCCCTGTGCTCCTTCATCCAGAGTGGGATCATTCTAAGGCCCCATAGACACGGGAGGATTTATCCGCGGATACGGTCCAGCGGACCGTTTCCACGGATAAATTCTCTCGAGGATTTCCGTGGATTTTTATGCGATGGAGTGTACTCACCATCGCATTGAAATCCGTGCCGAAATCCTCTGGCGATGACGTGTCGCGCCGTCGACGCGATTGACGCGGCGACGTGCGCGACGCTGTCATATAAGGATTTCCACGCATGCGTCGAATCATTACGACGCATGCGGGGGATCCCTTCGGACGGATGGATCCGGTGAGTCTATACAGACCAGCGGATCCATCCGTTGGGATGGATTCCAGCAGATAGATTTGTTTGGCATGTCAGCAAATATTCGATCTGCTGGAATCCATCCCAGGGGAGAAATATCCGCGGAAACAGATCCGCTGGAGTGTACACACCATAGGATCTATCCGCTGAAACCCATTTGCTGGGATTTTTCAGCGGATGGATTCTATCGTGTGTATGGGGCCTAATACAGGAGGTGTGTTACTGGCCAGATCACCAGATGAAAAGCCTAAAAAAGGAAAGAAAATGCAAACTAATGATTGGTGAGCTGCAATAAATTACATTTTTGGTTTGGAATTTAATACCGCAATAAGAACTTTAATTTTCACAGCTAATAAAATAAAAAAAAACCCTAAATGGTTGCCTTGACTAAGTTTTCAATTTTCCTTAGTTTTAAATGATTTATGTACTGTTTGTATTTGAAATACAGGGTTCTTTAGCTGAGCTGCTTGGCATAAGCCACTACATGGATGTCATGATGCTTTTAACGAAGCTGGAGCACACAGAACCCATTTCAGATGAAAATATTACTGTCGCAGACACATCGTTCAACAATGTTCCTGTGAGATTATATGTGCCAAAACGACAATCAGAAGGACTAATGAGAGCCGTTATCTACATTCATGGTGGTGGATGGTGTTTAGGAAGTGCAGGTAAGTAGCCGTAATTAATAACTTGTGTGGCATTTTTATCTAATATGATCCCCTAAAAACACACTGAAGAAGACAAAAAAATGTCGCTGTAAAAAGAAGCCTTTATAGCTTTTTTAACATTTCTGGTTAATGATGACAAAAGTTAATTAACACATGACCAAAGCTAACATATACTGTATATAGTGGAAAGAAAAGTAGGTATCCCCAAAGCAACTAATTAGATTCTAGCCATAATTTTATGGTTGAACTCCAGGTAAATATATAAAAAAAAAAAATGAATGTGATTCTGTATTCATTAATGTAAAATATATAACCGAATCCTAAAGAAAAATAATACCTTAGCGCCAAAGAAATTGTTAATTAAATAATGTATGATAATATACAAATTAATAATTGAATAAATGAGCAAAAAATATAAGAATTCCACCAGCTGCAGTGAGGACTTGCTAAATAGCAAATACAAATACAAAAAAGAAAACAGATCACCGCGCTAGGTGATAACAAACATGAATATTAAAGTCCTTTACATTCCCAGTATATTTGATTTTTTTGCACAATAATGAACATCTGTGTTGGATAAACTTGTGCTCAGACTGGGTGCCCCACATGGATGTGAACTCACCCCTGGGCGTTGACCAACTATTCCTAGTATGGTCGTTCAAGGATGTGAGGAAACCCCTGGAAGTACTGCATCCGTTCCTGGCGGCTTTTGCACTGGATATGCCTCTTATGAATAGATGTAAATAACAGAGCAACCTCATTGTGTAAAACCGTTGAAAAATGTGCTAAAGTGGAGTTCCACCCGTATAAAAGTCAGCAGCTACAAAAAGTGTAGCTACTGACATTTAATAATCGGATACTCACCTGTCCCACGGTTCAGCGATGCGGGCGGACAAAGCCCCGCTCCTCTCCCCCTCTTCTCCTCGGCGCCAGCATTCTGACCGTGGGCGCCCGGCTGCGTGCTGTGATTGGCCGGGCAATCTTCTGGGTCCTGTTACATGTCCCAAAAGATGGCAGGGAAGGAGGGGGAGAGGTGAACTTCCCGGGAGGAAGTGGGAGCTGGATGCCCCTAAAAAGAGGGTATCTGCCCCCCCAAAAAACGACATGCCAAATGTGGCATGTTAGGGTGTCACCTTCAAGTAAAATTTTTGGGTGGAACTCCGCTTTAAGTAAAAACAAATATGAGATTACACTCACATGTTATGGTACCTATCGTACTGGTACCCATTGTTAATTAGCAGGTACGGTAATTAATTAGGGGAAATCAACCCACAAAGTGTTGATGACTGCTGACCGTGGTTCGGCTCAGTTCCCAGAAGATTTCGTAGGCAGACGCGTGTCACTGTGACGCGATCAAGCCTCAGACATCACACTGACATGCATCCACCTATGAAATCATCCGGGAACCGAGTCAAACCATGGTCAGTGGTCACCAACACTTTGTGGACCGATTTCCCCTGAATAATCACCTGCTATTTACACTGGGTGCCAGGACGATAGGCACCATAACATGTAATTGTAATCTCATATTTGTTTTTACTTAATATATTTTTCAGCGGTTTTACGCTGGGGCACAGTGGCTGCATTTGAGGGCACAGTGGCTGCAATTGATGGGTTTTTTTTCCTGAAATTTTTTGTTTGTTTGTGCCCCCCAAAAATTTGGCGCACCAGCCAACACTGGCATGTACAAAGTGCTCCATGCATGCTGAAATCAATACAAACCCATTAAACATTCCACATTCAGTGAAAGCGCATTAATATGCAGATCATGATATTGCAATAAAGTGATCCATGCATGCTGAAATCAATGCAAACTCATTAAAGAGGAGTTCCACTCCCACCCCTGTGAAAAAATTAAAAGGCAGCAGCTATAAATACTGTAGCTGCTGACTTTTAATATTAGGACACTTATCTGTCCAGGGTTCCTGCAATGTCGACACCTCAGCCAATTTTTGGATTGGCTCTCGGGTTTTGTCACCGTCATTAATGGTAAGGGAAACTGGCCAGTTCCCTACTGCACATGTGCGAAGTGTGTTACGCTTTCTGAATGGAGGAGGGGGCCGAACTTCCAAGGGGCGGCACAGTCTCCTGGAAGTGGGGAAGGGTACCTGTCAAAAACAGGTACCCGTTCCCCCCTCCCCCCTGAAAGGTGCCAAATGAACCTAAAGAGGAAGGGGTGTAGTTTACAGATGATAGGGTGGGTCTTAAACAGGAAGGGGTGTGGCCTTGGCAGGAAGAGGTTGGTCATATTGAAATTAGGGGGTTGCATGAGTTTAGTCAGGCCTAGGGTAGCACAAAACCTAAATACACCACTGGCTGCTAGGTAGAAGTGCTAACCACTTAAAGTGGAGGTTCACCCGAAAAACATTTTTTAACATTAGATTGAAGCTAATTATGCTAAGCAGAATCGGGTGTTTTTTTTTAAATCAATGCAGTACTTACCGTTTTAGAGATCGATGTTCTCCGCCGCTTCCGGGTATGGGCTGTGGGACTGGGCGTTCCTATTTGATTGACAGCCTTCCGACGGTCGCATACAGCGCGTCACGAGTTCCCGAAAGTAGCCGAATGTCGGTGCGATGGCGCCGTATAGAGCCGTACCGACGTTCGGCAACTCGTGACGCGCTGTATGCAACCGTCGGAAGGCTGTCAATCAAATAGGAACGCCCAGTCCCGAAGATCATACCCGGAAGCGGCGGAGAACATCGATCTCTAAAACGGTAAGTACTGCATTGATTTTAAAAAAAACACCCGATTCTGCTTAGCATAATTAGCCTCAATCTAATGTTAAAAAATATTTTTCGGGTGAACTCCCGCTTTAACTGATGTGCTGTGAATGGAGTGAACCGCCAATCATCTGTATATAACCCTACTTCAAATGTTATTTTGCAATAGTTATGCAATCTGATGCGTGTCCTTAAAGATTTTAAAGGTGACACAAAGCTTATCCATTCATGTTGTTCCAGGTTAGCATTAAAGCTAAGAACAAATTGATTGCTGTTGGCTGTAGACTCTAGTCCTTAGTCATACCCAACTGGTTTAAAATGAGATGATAAGAAGATGCTATCAGCCATGCCTTTAGGTACTAAATGTTATTACACATTTTGGACAAGCTTAAACCACACAAAGCAACATTTTCTCACCTCTTTTTCAATCAATCATGAAACTTATTTTGATTTTAAACTCGATACGGAACATACAGTACTTCTAGTACCTGCCAATTCTATTACTATGCATTGCATTTTAGGCGTCTTTGCTTATATTCAGTTTTCATTCCCAGAAATGTCCTTGTTTTTTAGCACTGCCCACAGGAAAATAGAAATTTTCCTCTGAATGTTAATGTATGTTTTGGAACAAATTAATGTTTTTGGTGCTTTAAATAAAGGAATGGTAAATACACAAAGCAGTGATTTATACCTGCATTTATCACAGCAGATAGAGCTGGCTGTACACTGATTGAAATTCAGCCAGTTCAGCAGGGACTAGGGCCGGCCTTAGGTGTTCAGGCGCCCTGTGCAAGCTAATCCTGTGGCTCCCCCCCCCAGACCGCTACACACTGACCGCTACACAATACACACTGACCGCTACACAATGAACTACCCACAGACCACTACACAATACACACAGACCACTGCACAATAAACTACCCAAAGACCACTACACACTGACCCCTACACAATACACACTGACCACTACACAATATACTACCCACAGACCACTACACAGTAAACTACCCACAGACCACTACACAATACACACACTGACCGCTACACAATACACACACTGACCGCTACACAATACACTACCCACAGACCACTACCCACAGACCACTACACAATACACACTGGCCACCACACACAGACCACTATACAATACACACTGACACTACAGCATTGGTGCATTTTACTATAGAGGCATTGGTGGACTACAAGGTCCAGCATTTTACTTTAGGAGGCATTGGTGGACTACAAGGCCCAACATTTTACTGTAGGGGCATTGGTGGACTACAAGGCCCAGCATTTTACTATAGGGGCATTGGTGGACTACAAGGCCCAGCATTTTACTATAGGGACATTGGTGGACAACAAGGCTCAGCATTTTATTATAGGAGGCATTGGTGGACTACAAGGCCCAGCATTTTAGTCCCACCAATGCCTCCTATAGTAAAATGCTGGGCCTTGTAGTCCACCAATGCCTCCTATAGTAAAATGCTGGGCCTTGTAGTCCACCAATGCCTCCTATAGTAAAATGCTGGGCCTTGTAACCCACCAATGCCTCCTATAGTAAAAGCCCCAGCATTTTACTATAGGAGGCACTGATGGGACTAAAAGGCCCAGCATTTTACTATGGAGGCATAACACGTTACACACTGACTTTCTGGCTGCTCCCTCCCTCTCCCCAGACCAATACCTACTCCCCTGGGCCAGCAGCAAAAACTCACGAGGGAGACGAGTCTCTCACCTTTTTTTTCTTCCTACTGCTGACGCCTGTCACACTGCACACCCGGGCCGCCCCGATGGGGACATGTTCATGGATCCATTCTGCCGGAGAGCCTGAGGAGGAGGAGGAGGCGGAGAAGACCGCGAGCGTACAGTCGTACACAGCTCGCAGTGAAGGCCAGCCCCGCTCCCTGCGATTGAGGATAGACCAGGCCAGCCCCGCCCACCGCACATGACCACTTGACCCAATCAGGGCGCCAGGGGCCGGCCTGACACTAAACATGGCGGTTGGACAGCGGGGTCACGGAACTTAAAATTATGACACTGTAGCGCCTGTGACACGCGGGATTGCGTGATACTGTAGCGCCGGATGGCGCGGGATTGCACCCTCCCAAATGTTGTGCCCGGGGCCTAGGCCCCCTCGCACCCCCCACGCTATGCCACTGCAACTCACATTCTGAGAGCTGAGATGGCCCCACGGTGCCCCTGTTGCCCATGGCGCCCTGTGCGGCCGCACAGCTCGCACACCCCAAAGGCCGGCCCTGGCAGGGACCAACCAAATTTCGATCAGTGTGTGGCCACTCAAATCAGAGTGTGGCCAATCAAATGATCGACTTCTGTCGAAGGGATATGCTGGAAAACTTCTTGATCAGCATCTGCAGCCAATTGGCAGATCAGTGTATTCTGAAAGGTGGGTACCCATGTCAGTGTTCTGCATCAGCAGTTTAAGCAGTGCACTGAAAGTGTGATCTCTATAACTGATTCAGTTGTGGTGAGATAGCTTAACTTACAGTGTAGTAGCTTGGCAGAAAGTGACTTGATCCAAATGACATCCTGCAGATCGAACAAAACTTTAACCACTTGCCGGCCGCCAATGACAAATTGACGTCGGCAAAGTGGTTGTAGAATCCTGACTGGACGTCATATGACGTCCTCAGGATTCAGTCTGACAACCCGCAACACCGATCAAGGTAAAGAGTCTCTCACGGAGACTCTTTACCACGTGATCAGCCGTGTCCAATCACGGCTGATCACGATGTAAACAGGAAAAGCCGGTAATCGGCTTTTCCTCACTCGCGTCTGTCAGACGCGAGTAGAGGAGAGCCTATCGGCTGCTCCTGTGACAGGAGGGGGTTGTGCTGATCGATTATCAGCACAGCCCCCCCCGAGGATGCCCACTGGACCACCAGGGATGCCCACTGGACCACCAGGGATGCCCACTAGACCACCAGGGATTAAAAAAAAAAGGTATGCCACCCTAGACCACCAGGGATGAGAAGGACACAAAAAATGGATGCCAATCAGTGCCGCAATGGATGCCAATCAGTGCCCACAATGGGCATCACTGATTGGCAGGCATTGTTTGGCACTGATTGGCATCCATTAGTACAACACATACGATAGTGCCCATCTATGCCCATCCATGCCGCCTATCAGTGCCCATCCATGCCGCCTATCAGTGCCCATCAGTGCAGCCTATCCGTGCCCATCAGTGCCGCCTATTCGTGCCCATCCGTGCCCAGCCGTGCCGCCTATCCGTGCCCATCTGTGCCACCTATCCGTGCCCATCCGTGCCGCCTATCCAAGCCCATCCATGCCGCCTATCTGTGCCGCCTATCAGTGCCCATCCGTGCCACTCATCAGTGCCGCATATTAGTGCCCATTAATGCCACCACATCAGTGCCACCTCATCGGTGCCCATCAGTGCCACCTTTTCAGTGCCCGTCAGTGCAGTACCTTCAGTGCCCATCAGTGAAGGAGAAAACATACTTATTTACAATGTTTTATAACAGAAACAAAAAAAACTTTTTTTTTTCAAAAATTTTGGTCATTTTTTTATTTTTTTTTGCAGAAAATAAATATCCCATAGGTGATCTAATACCACCAAAAGAAAGCTCTATTTGTGGGAACAAAATTATATAAAAATTGTTTGGGTGCAGTGTAGCATGACTGCGCAATTGTCATTCAAAGTGCAACAGTGCTGAAAGCTAAAAATTGGTCTGGGTGGGAAGGTGTATAAGTGCCCTGTATGGAAGTGGTTAAACTTGTGCAAATGTTCACAAATTAAGTAATGAACATCAGATATGTCCAAAAATCATAGTGTGTCTAGTTCCAGCATACTGCAAATGTGATAAATGGAAACTAAAGCATGATGAAGAAGAAGGGTGGGACTAACAACATCCCCTAGCTATGGAGTGAGGAAAGGACAAACTTATTTAAAGGCAAACAACAATGCATGTGTAACATGAGAATCACCATCAAAATCTATGATTTCAAATATTAAACAATTTAAAATCATGTCCAAACATTAGGTGAAGACTCTATTCCAGGAACAACTGAAAATGAAGAAATGGGAGAACAAGAGAATAATAATGCAAGCAATAACATACTGTAAAACTTGAACGTCACTACTGGTGTCTTTTAGATGGCACAGAAGACAATTTGTGAGTGTATCTCAAGGGGGAAAGGTGGCAACATAGTTACATAGTTAGTCAGGTTGAAAAAAGACACAAGTCCATCCAGTTCAACCACAAAAAATAATAAAAAACATGCACCAGTCCTTCTTACTTTCCTTTGTTTAAGTCATTGGTTTAGAAGATGAATTTCCTTTCTTAGGCAAAAAAAGTACTCGTTCAAATAGAGAATCTATATGAATTACGATGGAGTCATCATTCAAAAAGTCAGGTGGGATTGGCCATGAAATGTCAAGAAATTCAGCGGCTGGTTCTGCATAGGTTTTAACGATCAGCTTGGTTGAATTTCAACGACTGCACAAAGTTTAAGCCTTGGAATGGTATGTGCCGGTTTTGGGGTCAGCTTGGCCATACCAAGGACAAAACCCACACCTACTTTGTCTCTTGGATCTATAACTTTGAGTTAGGTTAATGCAGCTATTGTTTTAAAATTTAAGCATCTGAAAAAACATGGATCTTGCTTCTGGAGGCATTTGTTAGGGATGCAGAATATCTGAAGTTGTTCTAGGGCTTTCAGGTACTGTTTCATTGGTTCCCATCTTTTTTGTTTCCTTATGGAAAATAGGGTATCCCAATCTTTGCTTTCAGAAGTATCCTTTTTTCCCATATAGTTTTTGTTGAGAATTTTAGGTTTTAATACACAACATGCAAAAATCCAAAACTCTCACACGCGGTCACAGAATACACATAGATTTTCAGCCATGTAATATCTATGGTGTATACGGTACATCAAGCCAAGTAAACCAACCTGCAAGAGCAGTACAAAAAATTATCAGTATCACTACACATGGAGTGACCCCACACATTATAACTAGAATCTCAGAGTAATATCAGTAGTCTTTGAAGTATCTTTCCCTGAATGGTAAAGGGTGCTATAAAACCCACATAAGCGTGGATGCTGTTTACTGCAGACAAAACTTGTTCCGGGAAGGATTTGTCACAAGTTGATACTTGAAATGTGAATGTGTTTTGTTTGACATCCCAAAGCAATCCGAGGCTATGTTGCGTAATGCCCTGTACACACGATCGGATATCTGATGGGATCTAATCTGATAGATTTTTTCATCGGATATCCAATGAACCTAGCTTTCATCAGTCTTGCCTACACACCATCGGTTAAAAATCCGATCGTGTCCAATGCGGTGACATAAAACACTACGACGTGCTGAGAAAAACGAAGTTCAATGCTTCCGAGCATGCGTCGATTTTTGACCGATCGATTTCCCCACAGACGATCGTTTTTTTCTATCATTTTTTTAACCATAAGAACAATTTAAAACAGGTTCTATTTTTTTTCACCGATGGATAAAAAAACGATGGGGCCCACACACGATCAGTTTGTCTGATGAAAACGGTCCATCGGTCCGTGTGTACAGGGCATAAGGGAAAGATCTGTTCTTAGCTTGAGTCCTATTACACTAACAGCATGGTCATCAGAAGGAAAGGCTTTCATTACCTTGTCACTGTTAGAGATAATTTTGTGAAGCCTGAGGTTGGCAGTGGCAAGCATATCCTGAGTTCTTTTGAGAAGATCGATTGCTTCTTTTTTTTCTGTAGGCAGAGATTGAGCCTGCTGTCTAGTAGAAATTATTTTCCAGCGGAGTTCCAGTCACCTGGGAAAAAAAGAAAAGTCATCAGCTACAAAAACTGTAGCTGCTGACTTTTAAAAAACACCTACTCACCTGTCCCATGATCCAACGGTGTGCTCACCCCAGTCGGTCTCACATGCTGTCTTTGGTCCCTTGTACCATCATCTTCACTATGGGCATCCGGGTGTGACAGCTTGCAGTGTGAGTCACGCTGCACATCGTGAGTGGTGGATGCAGTCTTCAGGGACCTGTCAGTGTCCTAGAAGACTGCAGGGGGAGGATGGAAGGAGAACTTCCGTTTCCGGATACCTGCTCCCCCCACTCCTTAAAAGTACCAATTGGATAAAAAGGATGGAACCAGGTAGGACAGGGATGGACTCCTCCCAGGGGTGCTAGCCTCGGCTCGCCGGCCGTGCAATTCGATAAAAAGGAATGGATGGCTGCACACCGAGGTAGTGATGAGTCTCTTTATTGTAAAATCTGTAACATGAATAACACTACAGGACAGGAACAAAGGTACAGGTAGACGCATTTCACACAACAATGCTGTACTTATTCATTACTGGTAATGATTTTACAATAAAGAGACTCATTACTACCTCGGTGTGCAGCCATCCATTCCTTTTTATCCAATTGCAAGGCCAACGAGCCGAGGCTAGCATCCATGGGGAGGAGTCCATTCCCCAGCTCACCTGGTTCCATCACTCACCTGGAGCAGCACTTTCTTTCCCATTAAAAGTACAAATTGGTCAATAGGAGCGGGGAACAAGTCCTTAAAGCAGGACTTCCCCTTTTGGGTGGAGCTCCTCTTTAAGACACATATTTGAAAACTCTCATAGATACCAATGAATTGTTTGAGAGCACCTTGCAGTACCTCATGAAAAGACTGAGAAAGGCAAGATACGCAATTAACCATTTTAGGCTATAACTGATTGACATTACCTAGCAGTTCTTCTTTATCAGCTTCATAATTCTGTTGAACCTTCCAGGTTAGTATAACCAAGCATTTACCTAGTATGTTTACTTCCTGATCTGGAAAAAAATCTGTCTCTTGCTGTGTTTCAGCTTCCACAGAATATTCAATGTCTTGCTGTGACATTATGTTGGCAATGAAAGAGTTAACGGAAGGTCTCTGAGAATTGTATTTGTTTCTTGTCCCCATGTTGATGGGGACAGGGGCCTCGTCTCCACAACCCTGGCCCGGTGGTTGTGGGGATCTGCAGGTGGAGGGCTTATCAGAATATGTAATCCCGCCCCCCCCCATGTAAATGCGTATGGGATACATCACCAAAAAAAGTGTCAAAAAGAGACAGCAGGGTATACCAAGGTATAGAGACATTACAAATCCACTGCCAAGAGAGTACAATAATGCTGTATGGTGGAGCACATGTATAAGGGACTTGGAACAAACAGAACATATGAACCAACTGGGTCCCATAGCTCAAATAAGTCACAAGATGATCTCCAGGTAGGACAACATTGGGGGATAATATATCAGCTAGCCCATTCCGTATGAGAGGCCTCACATGTACAGTGTATATGATAATGTTTAATTACAGAAAAATCACCAGGCTCCTGCAGATGTCCACCTTGACAAAAGAGCCTGGGGCACAAACCTAAAAGTAATGTGGAACTTTAAATGGTATAATTCTCAGGTAGGTTGCAGCATACTCCTGAAGAACAGTTTCCTCACGATCCAGCCACTAAGCTGCCAAGGCCGGTTTTTAAAATAAATTTACTTCACCCTTAGCCACTACTCGTAGCCTGGCTGGATCAAGCATATCATATTGTATATCCAAGGCTCTCATCCATTTTTTTAAAGTGAATTGAGCGCTCTGCTTCTGTACATCCGCAGAGAAGTTTGGAAATAGGAAAAGTGATTGTCACCGGCGCAAAAATAAGTTCTAAATAATACTATATTGACCTGCTGCAGTGCTGTATAAACCTTCTATGAGGTTTAGGTGAAAAAATTAAAAAGGTGTTGGCACTGCGCTGGTATAATAATGTGATATCAAAAAAAAATGTTTTTATTATTTTTTAGAAAAAAACTTTTGTCAAATTGCACTTACAGGGCCAGTAAGTGCAATTTGACAGAGGGGATAAATACAGTGACAGCAAAATCATCCACCGGCTTTTCTGAAGACGCAAAACTGCGAAACGCGTATGAAGCTATGTGGACAGCGCAAGGGGGAGTGTAATTTTAACCAGTGAGACCACAGGTACAGCAGGAGCCAGGAACGCACCCGTACGATAAGCTGGTCAGCGGCTGTCTAAAAGACTGACACTGCCAAAGACACCAGGTGCTGGTTTTAAAGCACCTCTCTTGTGAGTAGTTTTTTATTATGAATTTTAAATAAACATATTTTTAAACGTATTTCACCATGATGAGCCCCTTGGTTTCTTTGAGGCATTGAGGAACATCCTGAGAGGACTCACCAACTTTAACGGAATAAGTTTTTGAGGCACATTACCAGCTGGGGTCTGGTGAGTTTGCATTTCAGCAGTTGGTGGTGGTAGCACTTATCTTTGTCGGGTGGAAGAAGTGACAGCACCCTGTATGCATGAAATATAGCACCAGGATTTAAACTCAGCAACACTTTCTGTTTGGACTGGAATTTGTGAACTGGCGCTTACCCATAATTGGGGACGTGTTGCAGCATGAATGCACATGAATTGTGAAAAACTAATTTTTGGCACCAACGCACCTTATTATTATTTTTATATATTAATAATATTATTCATTATTTATATGTTCGCACACTTGTGCATGTATATTCATAATAGTTTATAGACTCACTTATAGCACTTTGGAATATTGTTTCACAAGCACATCATTTGGGGTAGCCATATTTATTTATTTATTTATTTTTGATGGCACAGCATATGCACATAGCATCACGCTAGTACATATGTTCACAAGAGCTGTTTCTATAGTGACCCATCACGTACATCACTGTACTGGATCTAGCACTATATCACTATAGGGGTCAAATAGAAAAAAAAAAAAATTTGGGGGTAAACTAAAAAATTTTTTTCTAAAAAAGAATAAAAATTTTTTTTGATATCACATTATTATACCAGCGCAGTGCCAACACCTTTTTAAGTTTGGAAATAGAGATACTTTAGAATTATCCCTCACTGGGGTTCTAGCCCTAGACAAATGGCATCTCTATATTTATATTTCAGGAGCTTGAAGAGGAAAGGGCGCGGAGTACCACCCAGTGGCAGTGGGTGCCTAGGGACTCTATGTGCCCTTTCCACAGAGAACAAATGGGAAAAGGCATCCTTCTCCAACACAGAAAGAATCCACTATTCAATGAATGTGACTGGATTTTCCCCCTCAGCCTTCTCAGGGATCCCAATGGCGCTGACATTATTCCTCCTAAGTCTATTCTCAAGATCTTCCAGTCTTGCAGCATGTTTATTAACTGCAGTGTAGGTGTAAGCAAGATCACATTGCATAGGCGCCATGTCATCTTCCAGAGTGCTACCCCGGCCTTCCAGGGCAGTAGTACGGTCCCTGAGTTTCTGCATATCTGGGCGAATAAAAGAAACTTCAGCCTTAACTCATTTACATCCAAAGCCAAAGAAGCAATAGAAACATTGCAAGCAGTGACCGCTGAGAGAATATCCCTGAGTGTGGGCTCTGGCCCATCTGAAGCCTGGGCTGGTGTAGCATGCATAGCAAATATGTCTGCAGGGGTACTTACAGCATCCCAGTCAGATAGGGGAATAGCAGAGTCATCCAGGGGATTGTAGCATTGCATCAGACTGTTACCTGCTGCGATCACTGGCAGAGGCAGACTGTAGGCAAGTCTCTTTAGTTTGGCAAAGAACTTTTGAGCGGCTTCCTTGAAATTTTTCTTTGCCTGTCAAGGAGGTCAAGGAGGCCTGTGGAATAGACTCCCTGCAGAGTTGGTTCTGGCATGCTAAGTAAAGCGCTTTAAGAAAGGCCTGGATACTTTCCTAAATGTACATAATATAACTGAGTATTAACATTTATAGGTAAAGTTGATCCAGGTAAAATCCGATTGACTCTCGGGGGATCAGGAATGATTTTCTCCCCTGCTGTAGCAAATTGGATCATGGCTCTGCTGTTTTTTTTTGGCTTCCTCTGGATCAACCGTGGGTATATGGGATTGTACGATATATATTTATTTTTTTATGGTTGAACTGGATGGACTTGTGTCTTTTTGAACCTGACTAACTATGTAACTATGTAACCTTTTTTTCCCATGAACAGAGCTTTCTTTTGGTTGTATTTGATCACCTCTGCATTTTTTATTTTTTGCTCTATGAACAAAAAAAGAGCAACAATTTTGAAAAAAAAAAACAATATATATATATGTTTTTTGCTATAATAAATATTCCCCAAATTTCTTCATCAGTTTAGGCCAATATGTATTCTTCTACACATTTTTGGTCAAAAAATCACAATAAGAATATATTGATTGGTTTGCACAAAAGTTATAGCGTCTACAAAATAGGAGATAGATTTATGGCATTATGGCATTTTTATTATTTTGGGCACCACAAAGCACCCTCCCTATGTCGAGGGCAAGTGGCCTGGCATGGTTCAGGAGGTGGGGGGGGGTTACATGCTCAGATAAGGGTCTGGTATGGATTTTAGGGACACCCCACCCTATTTATTTATTTTGGCGTGGAGTTCCCCTTAAAATCTGTGCCAGACCCAAAGGGCCTGTTATGGATTTTGGGGGCGGGGCCCATGCCATTTTTTTTCTAAATTCTGTCATAGGGTTTCCCTTAACCATTTAAATACACTGTATTATATACTCTGCACTGCACTATATACCCTGGACTGTATTATATATATTACACTGACTGCACTATATACTCTGCAATGTATTATATATACTACACTGATGGCACTTTATACTCTGAACTGTATTATATATACTACACTGACTGCACTATATATTCTACACTGTATTATAAATACACACTACACTGACTGACTGCACACTACATTACCTGCCTAACCTCTATTCATTCATTATATATGGCTGCCATGTAAGCAGCAGCCTTATATAGTGTGGGGCATGGACTTGCCCCTGAGCCATGATTGGCCAAAAGGCACCCTGCTTTTGGTTAATCATGACTCTCACAGCACATTGCGCTGTTATTGGCCAAAGCATGCAGGTCAGGTGCATGCTTTGGCCAATCAGCAGCCATCAATGCACTGCGATTTTGCAGTGCATTATGGGGCGCTCTGCAGCAAGCGAAATTGCTGCAAGCACCCTATATGTTTAGCTGATTTTTGAGTCGAAATTAGTAGTAAGCTGTCAATCGCTTCCACGCAGGGTATTGCAGAAGGGTCAATGTGCGGATTTCTGGCAGAAAGCGAAGACCCAGCGTCTGGCTACATCGGCTGTCAATCCACGCCCCAAAATTACTGCAAGTTTAACGCTATATATTTCATTGCGTTCCTGCAAGTTTAACGCCATATAGGTCTGTGTGTTACTGCAAGTTTAACGCTGTATATTTCATTGTGTCCCTGCAAGTTAACGCCATATATTTAATTGCGTTACTGCAAGTTTAATGCCGTATATGTGATTTTGCACTGATTTTTTCACATATAAGGTGGCAATCACTTTATCCGTGTATTCATTTAAATTGTCTATGTGATTAAGTTTTTTTCACATGCGCTGCTTTTTTACACATATTGACACATTATACACTGAGTTGTCATTATAGGTATTGTTTGTCACGTATATGTGATTGCGTTACTGCATGTTTAACACCATATAGATCTGTGCATTACTGCAAGTTTAATGCTGTATATTTAATTGCGTTACTGCAAGTTTAGCAGCATATATTTCATTGCTTACTGCAAGTTTAACGCCATATAGTTCTGTGCGTTACTGAAAGTTTAATGCTGTATATTTCATTGTTTTACTGCAAGTTTAATGCCATATATTTCATTGCATTACTGCAAGTTTAACGCCATATATTTCATTGCGTTACTGTAAATTTAACACCATATTGTTCTGTACATTACTGCAAGTTTAACTCCGTATATTTAATTGCATTACTGCTAGTTAAACGCCATTTTTTTCATTTTGTTACTGCAAATTTAACACCATGTAATTCTGTGCTTTACTGAAAGTTTAACGCCGTATATTTCATTATTGTGTTACTGTAAGTTTAACCTCTTGCCGACCGCGCTATAGCAAAAATACTGCTACAGCGCGGTCGAGTTACTGTGACAGGACGTCCATGGGACGTCCTCGTGCACTTCCGCGTTTGCGCGTCCCCTGGGGCGCGCTCGCGGAAGTGTCCGTGCTCGCCGGGTCTAGAAGACCCGGCGCATCACGGATCACGGTAAATTGCCGCGAATCGCGGCTGTTTACCACGTGATCGCTCCGTCAAATGACGGAGCGATCACTTGTAAACAAACCGGCGTCATTTGATGACGCCGGTTCCTCCCTCTCCTCTCTGTACCGTTCGGTACAGTGCGAGAGGAGAGGAGAGGAGGGGGGGGGGGGGAGCGCGGGGTGTCAGCAGCTGCTGTGGGCTGGATCTGTGACAACTGCAGTCACAGATCCAGCCATCCCTCCCTGTGCAATACTCTGCAGTACCAGCCATACTCTGCAATACCCCATACTCTGCCATCCCTCCCTGTGCAATACTCTGCAGTACCATCAATACTCTGCAATACCCCATACTCTGCCATCCCTCCCTGCGCAATACTCTGCAGTACCATCAATACTCTGCCATCCCTCCCTGCGCAATACTCTGCCATACACCATACTCTGCCATCCCTCCCTGCGCAATACTCTGCCATACCCCATACTCTGCCATCCCTCCCTGCGCAATACTCTGCCATACCCCATACTCTGCCATCCCTCCCTGCGCAATACTCTGCCATACCCCATACTCTGCCATCCCTCCCTGCGCAATACTCTGCCATCCCTCCCTGCGCAATACTCTGCCATACCCCATACTCTGCCATCCCTCCCTGCGCAATACTCTGCCATACCCCATACTCTGCCATCCCTCCCTGCGCAATACTCTGCCATCCCTCCCTGCGCAATACTCTGCCATACCCCATACTCTGCCATCCCTCCCTGCGCAATACTCTGCCATACCCCATACTCTGCCATCCCTCCCTGCGCAATACTCTGCCATCCCTCCCTGCGCAATACTCTGCCATACCCCGATACTCTGCCATACCCCGATACTCTGCCATACCCCGATACTCTGCCATACCCCGATACTCTGCCATACCCCGATACTCTGCCATACCCCGATACTCTGCCATACCCCGATACTCTGCCATACCCCGATACTCTGCCATACCCCGATACTCTGCAATACCCCATACTCTGCAATACCCCATACTCTGCAATACCCCATACTCTGCAATACCCCGATACTCTGCAATACCCCAATACCCTGCGCAATACTCTGCAATACCCCAATACCCTGCGCGATACTCTGCAATACCCCAATACTCTGCAATACCCGCAATACTCTGCAATACCCGCAATACTCCGCAATACCCCAATACTCCGCAATACCCCAATACTCCGCAATACCCCAATACTCCGCAATACCCCAATACTCCGCAATACCCCAATACTCCGCATATATAATGTTTTGGGGTTCTATGTAATTTTCTAGCAAATAAATTGTGATTTTTCCATGTAGGAGAGAAATGTCAGAATTGGCCTGGGTGCTCCAGAACGCCTGATGGCGCTCCCTGCATGTTGGGCCTCTGTATGTGGCCACGCTGTGTAAAAGTTGCACACATGGGGTATCGCCATACTCGGGAGGAATAGCAGAATGTGTTTTGGGGTGTCATTCGTGGTATGCATATGCTGTGTGTGAGAAATAACCTGCGAATATGACAGAAACAAGTTATTTTTTTTTTTTTTTACAGAATTTTCGGTCGTTTTTCTTTTATAGCGCAAAAAATAAAAAAAACCCAGAGGTGATCTAATACCACCAAAAGAAAGCTCTATTTGTGTGAAAAAAAGGACAAAAATTTCAAATGGGTACAATATTGTATGACGGAGTAATTGTCATTCAAATTGTGAGAGCACCGAAAGCTGAAAATTGGTCTGGTCAGGAAGGGGGTTTAAGTGCCCAGTGGTCAAGAGGTTAACACCATATATTTCTGTACGGTACTGCAAGTGTAACACCGTATATTTCATTGCATTACTGCAAGTTTAATGCTGTATATTTCATTGCGTTACTGCAAGTTTAATGTCATATATTTCATTGCTTACTGCAAGTTTACGCCATATAGTTCTATGCGTTACTGCAAGTTTACGCCATATAGTTCTGTAAGGTACTGCAAGTGTAACACTGTATATTTCATTGCATTACTGCAAATTTAACGCCATATATTTCATTGCGTTACTGCAAGTTTAATTTCATATATTTAGGTGTGTTACTGCAAGTTTAACGACATATATTTCATTGCTTACTGCAAGTTGACGCCATATAGTTCTGTGCGTTACTGCAAGTTTAATGCCGTATATTTAATTGCGTTACTGCAAGTTATACGCCATATAGTTCTGTGCATTACTACAAGTTTAATGCCATATATTTCATTGAGTTACTGCAAGTTTAATGCCATATAGTTCTGTATGGTACTGCAAGTGTAACGCCGTATATTTCATTGCGTTCCTGCAAGTTTAACGCCATATAGTTCTGTGCGTTACTGCAAGATTATTGCCGTATATTTCATTGCGTTACTGCAAGTTTAAAGCCATATATTTCATTGTGTTACTGCAAGTTTAATGCCATATAGTTCTGTGCGTTACTGCAAGTTTAAAGTCGTATATTTCATTGCATTACTGCAAGTTTAACACCATATAGTTCTGTATGGTACTGCAAGTGTAACGCCGTATATTTCATTGCGTTCCTACACGTTTAATGCCATATATTTCATTGTGTTACTTCAAGTTTAATGCCATATAGTTCTGTGCATTACTGCAAGTTTAAAGCCGTATATTTCATCGCATTACTGTAAGTTTAACGCCATATAGTTCTGTGCGTTACTCCAAGTTTTATTGCGTTACTGCAAGTTTAACACCATATAGTTCTGTATGGTACTGAAAGTGTAACGCCTTATATTTCATTGCTTCCCTGCGAGTTTAACGCCATATAGTTCTGTGCGTTACTGCAAGATTATTGCCGTATATGTGATTGCGTTACTGCAAGTTTAACGCCATATAGATCTGTGCATTACTGCAAGATTATTGCTGTATATTTCATTGCGTTCCTGCAAGTTTAATGCCATATATTTCATTGTGTTACTTCTAGTTTAATGCCATATACTGTAGTTCTGTGCGTTACTGCTAGTTTAAAGCCGTATATTTCATCGCGTTACTGTAAGTTTAACGCCATATAGTTCTGTGCGTTACTCAAAGTTTCATTGCGTTACTGCAAGTTTAACACCATATAGTGGCACTGTATGGCACTGTATGGCACTGCAAGTGTAACGCCGTATATTTCATTGCGTTCCTGCACGTTTAACGCCATATAGTTCTGTGCGTTACTGCAAGATTATTGCTGTATATTTCATTGCGTTACTGCAAGTTTAACGCCATATATTTAATTGCGTTACTGCAAGTTTAACGCCATATAGTTCTGTGCATTACTGCAAGTTTAAAGCCATATATTTCATTGCGTTACTGCAAGTTTAACGCCATATATTTAATTGCGTTACTGCAAGTTTAACGCCATATAGTTCTGTGCATTACTGCAAGTTTAAAGCCATATATTTCATTGTGTTACTGCAAGTTTAACACCATATAGTTCTGTGCAATACTGCAATTTTAAAGCTGTATATTTCATTGCATTACTGCAAGTTTAACGCCATATATTTCTGTGCGTTACTGCAAATTTAACTCCATATATTTCTGTGCGTTACTGCACGTTTGACGCAGTATATTGTAGTATATATTAGTGTATCTGTGAGTGTGTCTGTGTAGTGAATACTCAAATTAAAGTGCACCAAACGCCACTTTCCATTAATTAAAGTGCATCCACGTACACATTTACACTTATTTATTACAGTTTGTTAATAAGCCCCCATCCCCATCATGTCTGGGAGAACAAAAAGGAGAAGCAGACGTTCCCATGGCACTGTAAGGTGGCCAGCACCGTATGTGTCCACAGGCAAAGGTGGACGTGATCAGTCCTAAGGCAGGGCATCATTTCCTCTGTTTAGTGATGTTGCCTGTGCTATCCAACCACAGCATTCAGAAGAGGTGGTTGACTGGATTACTAAACCGTCCTCATCCTCCATCACCCAAGCAAAGACAAGTGCACAGTCCCCTTCCTGCCTCCTTGTTCATAGCTATTCCTGCTATAGAAAATAAAAATGAAGTTGCGCTGTGATTAAATAATAACAAAACTAAACTTAATAAAAATGCATCAAGGGACCATGTGTGAACAGAATAACCCTTTACAAGTGAATACAGAAAAGTCCAAATGTGAAAATAAAGTCCAAATGACGAAGGCAAGCAAAACAGCTTGCAAATGTATTTCCAGTTGAAAAAATTGTGTAAACAAATCTTGTGTTGAAACCAGTCCAAATGATTAGAGGTCCAATGTATAGTACAAACTAGACAACCACCACCAGAGATATCACCTATTAAAAATGGAGGCTTACCAGAAGGCAAGCATAACAAGCCTGCGACTGTAAACCCCAGCCTGGGCCTTTATGGAGTCCACACCAGGTAGGAACAAGTTGAAGGAACCTCCAAATGGATCGTCAGCAGGTTGTGTGTATCAAAAAATAGGTATACATAGTGAAGTATTGCAAAACAAGCATAAACGTGTATGACTGTAACTGAGATAAGTGCCACCACCACCAGATCACCTAGTAGATTAAAGGCTTACCAGAAGCCAAGTATTGTGAGCTTATGTCTATAAACCCTAGCCAGGGCTTTTATATGGACCAACTATTGACCAGATGTCCTGTGATCCTCCAGATATCACACCAACGGTGTTTAGCCAAAAAGGAATAAAGGAGCCCACATAGTGAAGTACGCTTAAAAAATCCTTCCAAATTTAATAAAAATCGCACTTACACAATAACAGATGAATAAAAGCATGGAAATTTGTAATGCCGGCCGGCTTACTCGAACGCACGTTCCACTCGGATCGTCACGTCATACGTCAGCACGTCACTTTCCCCACGTACGTTTTGTCATAAAATTGACGTCGTCTGGGGCACGGGCGACGCACTGACACATCGCGTGAAATACTGTTTGGAACAAACCAAGCCTCGATCTGAATCAGGAAGCTGGAGGCTGCCCATGGTGGCTTGGTAGGGCCAAACATAGATGCCAAAAACTGATATACCGTACTTGGAATGATCTAACCTATAACAGGTCAAAGTCATTATACAAAACAGTTAAAATATATGGAATGTTACTATAGGACAAGCAGGTCATTTATCCTAAGGCCTCGTACACACCAGCGGATCTGTCCGATGAAAACGATTTGCGGACCGTTTTCATCAGGCATGTCCGCTGCCGGATTTTGGTCTGATGGCTGTACACACCATCAGACCAAAATCCCAGCGAAAAAAAAAACACGGTGACGTGGCCGCGATGATGGCGCGGCGACATGCGTGACCCTGGAAGGTCAATGCTTCCACGCATGCGTCGAATCACTTTGACGCATGCAAGGACTTTCGGCTGAGCGGACATGTCCGGTAAGTCGTACAGACGACCAAACATGTCCGACGGACAGGCTTCCAGCGGACATGTTTCTTAGCATGCTAAGAAACATTTGTCCGCTGGAAACCTGTCCGATCCACCGGACATTTGTCCGGACGGCTGTACACACGACCAAACATGTCTGGTCGTGTGTACGAGGCCTAAGTGTAAAAATATCGTGGATCAGATCGATCGGAAACAAACTATATTGTAGCCGACCATGTAATAGATCTGCACGAAAATTGGAAGGCCAAAAATGGCCAATAAAAACACACATATATGATATGTATATGGAAACCACATACAGATCACCAATAAGCTCCAAGATATTATCAAAATAAGATTAAATAAATTTGAAGTGATTCAAAAATTAATTACATTAATGGGATTATTGGTAGCCTTGAAAGAGAAAACCCCATGTGATGAATGGAGGGTAGGCTAAACAACCATAAATAATATATATAGAATATAAGTAATTAATTACATCCAATATAAATAGATAAAGGGCCAAATTCTCAAAAACGCTGCCTAACTTAACTTTCAGCAGTTAAGTTACACAGGCGTTAAATTTCTACCTAAGTGCCCGATCCTCAAAGCACTTACCTAGAAATTACACGCCGTGTAACTTAAGTGCCTCCGTCGCAAGGCGGTCGTCTGCTCGGGGGGGCGATTCCCATTTAAATTAGGCGCGCTCCCGCGCCGGACGTACTGCGCATGCGTGTGACGTCATTTTTCCCGACGGGCAGCGCGCGAACGTAATTCACCCCGGGCTTTGTGGATTGCGACGGGACAATAAAGTTGCGACGGGTTAAAAAAAAAATACGCGCCGGGAAAAAAAATCAAAATTTAAAAAAAAACGCGGCGATCGAAAATAAGGTCTGGTTTTACATGGTGTACTAACTTTACACATTGTAAAACCAGCCCTAATTTTGCGCAAGCAAATCGTAACTTACACAGAAAACACAAAGCTTAAAAGCTTTGTGGATCTGCTTAAGTACTCATTTGCATACGCTAGGCGGCATTTCGACTCAAAATGCCCCCAGCGGCGGATGCGGTACTGCATCTTAAGATCTGACAGTGTAAGTGTCTTACAGATGTCAGATCTTCTGCCTAACTTTGGAAAAATCCTTTCCGCCTGCGTATCTCCTTTGAAGATTTGGCCCAAAGTCTTTACCTTCCAATACAATTAATTTAATGACCAAAAGGTCAACAACAAGCCAACATAGAGACCACCCAGTCGACCCAGATCGAGTTCACATAATCATCATATATGGATCAAAATAACATGTATGTATATTATTGAAACAATAATTTAACAGAAATCAAGAGTTGTCAATAAATGCATTGACGTCAACTTCAATGTTGAGTCCAAAGGGGGTATAACATTTGATTCTATGGATCCAAGCCATTTCTAGTTTTGAGATGCTTCTCACCAATGAACTACCACGCCAGTGGGGGCTAAACCTATCAATTCCTAAAAATATAGTTTTTGAAGGATCTTTGTTGTAAGCCAACAAATAGTTTGATGTTTGTGATATGCTCATTCAGTCTCGCTGAGAGGGGTCTTTTGGTCCTGCCCACATATTGAAGCCCGCAAGGGCATTGGAGCAAGTAGACCACCCCCTCAGTTGCACAGGTGATGAAAGGTTTAATTGTGTGTTCTTGCAATGTGGTTATGGAGATGAATTTATGTGTTCTCCTATGAGTGCATCCACTAAAAGAGCAGACACGACATTTTCTACATTGATAAAAACCTGTAAAGGAGTCTAAAAATGTGTTTTTTATAGCAGGGGGTCGACTGGGTGGTCTCTATGTTGGCTTGTTGTTGACCTTTTGGTCATTAAATTAATTGTATTGGAAGGTAAAGACTGTATCTATTTATATTGAATGTAATTAATTACTTATATTCTATTATATATTATTTATGGTTGTTTAGCCTACCCTCCATTCATCACATGGGGGTTTTTCTCCTTCAAGGCTACCAATAATCCCATTAATGTAATTAATTTTTGAATCACTTCAAATTAATTTAATCTTATTTTGATATATTTTGATAATATCTTGGAGCTTATTGGTGATCTGTATGTGGTTTCCATATACATATCATATATGTGTGTTTTTATTGGCCATTTTTGGCCTTCCAATTTTCGTGCAGATCTATTACATGGTCGGCTACAATATAGCTTGTTTCCGATCGATCTGATCCACGATATTTTTACACTTAGAATAAAAGACCTGCTTGTCCTATAGTAACATTTCATATATTTTAAATGTTTTGTATAATGACTTTGACCTGTTATAGGTTAGATCATTCCAAGTATGGTATATCCGTTTTTGGCATCTATGTTTGGCGCTACCAAGCCACCATGGGCGGCCTCCAGCTTCCTGATTCAGATCGAGGCTTGGTTTGTTCCAAACAGTATTTCACGCGATGCGTCAGTGCGTCGCCCGTGCCCCAGACGACGTCAATTTTATGACGAAACCTACGTCGGGAAAGTGACGTGCTGACATGTGACGATCCGAGTGGAACGGGCGTTCGAGTAAGCCGTCCGGCTTTACAAATTTCCATGCTTTATCTAATCTATTATTCTGTAAGTGCGATTTTTATTAAATTTGGAAGGATTTTTTAAGCGTACTTCACTATGTGGGCTCCTTTATTCCTTTTTGGCTAAACACAGTTGGCGTGATATCTGGAGGATCACAGGACATCTGGGTCAGCAGTTGGTCCATATAAAGGCCCTGGCTAGGGTTTATAGCCATAAGCTCACAATACTTGGCTTCTGGTAAGCCTTTAATCTACTAGGTGATCTGGTGGTGGTGGCACTTATCTCAGTTACAGTCATACATGTTTATGCTTGTTTTGCAATACTTCACTATGTATACCTATTTTTTGATACACACAACCTGCTGACGATCCATTTGGAGGTTCCTTCAACTTGTTCCTACCCGGTGTGGACTCCATAAAGACCCAGGCCGGGGTTTACAGTCGCAGGCTTGTTATGCTTGCCTTCTGGTAAGCCTCCATTGTTAATAGGTGATATCTCTGGTGGTGGTTGTCTAGTTTGTACTATACATTGAACCTCTAATCATTTGGACTGGTTTCAACACAAGATTTGTTTACACAATTTTTTCAACTGGAAATACAGTTGCAAGCTGTTTTGCTTGCCTTCGTCATTTGGACTTTATTTTCACATTTGGACTTTTCTGTATTCACTTTCTGTTCACACATGGGCCCTTGATGCATTTTTATTAAGTTTAGTTTTGTTATTATTTAATCACAGCGCAACTTCATTTTTATTTTCTTGTACTTTTTGTGTGTATAACACATAGTTGTTGCAGCTTATGGTATTTAGTTTATTTTAGCGCGGTAAATCCCTGTCTTTTCTATTCCTGCTATAGTCCCAGCATCAGGTATGAAAAAGTCAGCAGAGTTATTTAAACACAGCATCAGCCACTTTTCCTTGATGATGCACAGCCATTACTTGATTCAGATGTTGGTTCTGAGGTTGAGGAAGGCAGGAACAAGAGCCTACAGAGAGGGTAGAACACTGGTACACAAATTGACATTCATGTTCCCCCAGCCGCAGTGTATTGCCGAATTTTCTTCAGTGGTAATGAGGATGTAGGAGATGCTGATGATGAGGTCACTGACTCGACTTGGGTGCCAGATAGAGCAGAGAAGGAAAGTGAGTGTGAGGCACAACCCCAATAAGGCAGCCATCATTGAAGAGCAGCCACTCTATTCCATCACATTGTGGAGCTGTTATCTTCCAGCCCACTTCCCGCATCTCAGCTGTCTGGGCCTTTTTAAGTGCATGTGCAGCCGATCGAACTGTTGCTATTTGCAAACTTGGTCTTGAGCACATCAAACGTGGCAAAATCACCAGCCATTTGGGTACCACATGCTTGACAAGGCATTTAACCTCCCACCATTAAAGGGGTTGTAAAGGTTAAAAAAAATCCCTAAATAGCTTCCTTTACCTTAGTGCAGTCCTCCTTCACTTACCTCATCCTTCGATTTTGCTTTTCCTTTTTCCTGTCCTTATTTCTTCTGAGAAATCCTCACTTCCTGTTCTTCTGTCTGTACTTACACACAGTAATGCAACACTTTCTCCCTGGTGTGGAGAAAGCCTCTTGAGGGGGAAGGGGGCGAGCTGAAGTGTCAGGACGACCACTAACACACAGCTCCTTTCTCTATCTGCAAAGTAGATAGCGTCCTGACCCTCCTGCTCGCCCCCTCAAAAGGCTTTCTCCACACCAGGGAGAAAGTGTTGCATTACTGTTTGTACTTACAGACAGAAGAGCAGGAAGTGAAGATTTCTCAGAAGAAATAAGGGCATTTAAAAGCAAAATCGAAGGATGAGGTAAGTGAAGGAGGACTGCACTAAGGTAAAGGAAGCTATTTATTGAAAAAGATGAATACCTCTAAGTGAGGTGAGATTTTTCGGGCAACCAAAAAATGATTGTGACAACTAGGTCATAAAAATATAAATTTTAATACATTAGTTCAAAGCATAAACATTTCATAATCACAACATTATTTAAAAGATGAAAAATTATTTCCAGATTGAGAAAAATTTGTTACTGCTAGAGGATCACCACACACCCCAGGACTAGGCTAAGGGTATAGGTGATCATTTATCCGACGCGTTTCAGATGTCTCAGTAATACATCTTTCTTCAGGGAACAGAAAGCAGTAAGAGTTTCTCCTATAACAAAAGAAGGGTATATAATAACATACATACAAAAAAAATATATATATACCTGTGACCAAAGATTTGTTTTTTGACATTTGCAGCGTGTGGAAAACAGAGGGGAGAGATGGAATGCTCAATATGTAAGAGGAAAGGAAATGAAACTCACCCCTTTCCAGACACAGAGCGCCTAGATCATCCCCATGGAGCTTGTATGTGAGCCGCAATCAGGGCGACCAAACCAGATGGTATGCTTAGTGTCCATAACGATCCCCCAATCCAGAGGGCTCCATAACCATGGGGGGGTGGAATAACATTAGTCTCCACAACAGAGTCAGCAGTCATAGAACAATAAGAGGTATCATGGCTGAGGAGAGATTTAGGTAATATGTACAGGGAGGGTATTAGATTCTTCACTAAAAGGTGAGGCTAAAAATAGAAAAATAGAAAAAATCTCCCTAAAGTGTACTTACCACTCCCAGTGCATCAGCTCAAATAAAGATGAACAAACACTCCAGCCATGGAAACCAAACTTGACCAGAAACCAAAATAACCTCCAACTCCAACAGGGGAAAGGAGGAAAGTGAGTGCTGACAGGAACCCCCCTGACTTCCCTTTATACTTACTTTAAGGATGATGGGCCTCAGGTGTGAATGATCCACTCACTCCAAAGAGATCACAGCTGTTCCTTGGATTGAATGGGGTAATTGCTTGTGGGTGGGGCAATGGATAAACATTGGAGGTCAACAAGCGTAATTCCTATCCTCCAAATCCACCGTGTTTGGCATGCAAACAGCGCGCCCACTACTGACGTCAGCGTCAGGTGGCCGAGCTCTAATCAATCAGGGCACAACATCGTGGTCATGCCGCTGGTGACGCACATCCTGTGCGTCACACAGCACATGACCCACAACGTCTAGTGTAGTAACAAAATCCCAAAGGTCATGTGACAACGGCGCACCCAATCAGGTGCACGGGGTGTCAGATGACTGGACAGGAACGCAATGCATACTATGCGCGTCAAAACGACGCGAATGAAGTGCGCTCAACAGCCGGACAGGGGAGAAAGAGGTGTCCGCACAAAAGGAGCGGAAATTACTGCCCACTCAAAAGAGCCGAATAGTCCATGGGTTTAAACGACAACAATAAAATTGCAATTTCGGGACATCATTGGACCAGGGAAAATAAGGAGGTCAAAGGATAAAAGCAGGGCAAATAAAAAAGGACCATTGGAGGAACGCTTCATGAAACGAGGGCGGACTCCTAAAAACAGGGCAAAGATGTTTGCTGTGCCTAAATACTTGAGAACTGGCAGATGAAAAAGGTCTGACAGTTGAAAAAAGGGAGATAAAGTCACCACTGCCGGGTAGAAGAGTGCCCCAAGGGCATGAAATGCCCCTGTGGCGGGCACCAAGGTGCTACTCTCCCCCGGCAGTGGATGGAGGAGCCCTCTTGTGATTGGTTGGGGTGGGATCATCACGGACACCAAAAGCATCCAGAAAAGGCCGGTGGAAAGCGGTACCTATCACATATGGCTCCTAGTTGGAGAACCACAGGGTGCACTGTCAACAAATCATCAACGGTTGATCACAGGTTTACAATCAAAAATTTCATGTATAAATCCAAGAAAAACTTTTTGACTCATACATTTACAAAATCAAAATCATACAATAATTTATAAATGTAAATCCTACTTATTACAAATCTCAACCTAAGGCCCTATGGGAACGTGCTGTGCACCCTCCTACGCCAACCTGTACCTGGGGGAGTGGGAGCGGGATTTCCTCCTGGGAGAGAATGCGTCGATGTGCGCTGCTCATATTTTGATTTGGCAGCGTTACATCGACGACATTTTTATTATTTGGGATGGACCGCAAAGTGGCCTCGACGGACTTCTGAGACTTATGAATATCAACAAATTTAATTTGTTTTTTACCATGTCTCATGATCAATCAGAAATCAGTTTTTTGGACATTAAAATCAAAAAAGACCCCGATGGTAAAATTTACTCCACTCTGTTTAGGAAAGAAACCGCTGGGAATACTATATTACATGCGGGTAGCTTTCACCCCGAACCTCTCAAGAGGTCTATACCCTATAGCCAGTTTCTTAGAATCAGGAGAAACTGTTCGATGGAAGATGACTTCCACGAACAATGTAATGCACTCTCTCTCCGGCTATCCGCTAGGGGGTACACAAAAACTTGTCTCCGGAAAGCATTTAACAGAGTTAAAGCCCTAGACAGACGCAAATTGATTTTTAAAACCAAATCACAAAATGTTAGGTCTGAAGAAAACAACTCAAGGATCATTTTGGGGTTCTCAAATGAGCATGCAAGAATTAGAAGGATAATAACAAAATTTTGGCCTATACTCACTGAGGACCCCATCCTCCAAAATTTACTCTTGGATAGACCTCAACTTACGTTTAAACGTGCGGATTCACTGGGGACCATTTTGGTCCGGAGTGAATACAAGGGCAACTCTGCCAAAGACCCCTGCAAGACCCATGGGACTTTCCCATGTGGACATTGCGCGCAATGTGAGGTCATTGCTAGGAGGACCACACTGGCATTGCCCAACGGGGAGACTCTCTCGTTGAAACATTTTGCCAACTGTACCACACGGGGGGTAGTCTACCTCATGCAGTGCCAGTGTGGTTCCTTCTACGTTGGCAAGACCAAACAACCATTTCATAAAAGAGTGGAAAAACACATGCATTCTATGAGAATTGGCAACTTGTATTTACCCCTTGGGAGACACGTGGCTAAAGCACATGGGTATCACATGCCCAAAGTCAACTTTTCCGTTCTTGACAGAATACATATCCCTCTACGTGGGGGGGACTGGAATAAGGTACTTCTCCAGCGTGAGATGCGCTGGATTAGACGCCTTAAAGCTACAATCTTTCCAGGACTTAATGAGATGGAGAGCTTTAGGCCCTTCTTAGAGGGGTTCAGTTCGGGGAAAACGGACTAGCCCCCATATGCCATTGGGAGATCATCCCCCTGCCCCTCCCCCCTCCCCCCTTTTTTCCTGAATTGACCAACTGTTAAAACTCCTTTTCTCCCCCCCCCCCTTTCCCCCCCCCTCCCCTTCCCTACTTAAACCCTAAACTGTACCCTTTGGGACACTGGGGCCTTAGGTTGAGATTTGTAATAAGTAGGATTTACATTTATAAATTATTGTATGATTTTGATTTTGTAAATGTATGAGTCAAAAAGTTTTTCTTGGATTTATACATGAAATTTTTGATTGTAAACCTGTGATCAACCGTTGATGATTTGTTGACAGTGCACCCTGTGGTTCTCCAACTAGGAGCCATATGTGATAGGTACCGCTTTCCACCGGCCTTTTCTGGATGCTTTTGGTGTCCGTGATGATCCCACCCCAACCAATCACAAGAGGGCTCCTCCATCCACTGCCGGGGGAGAGTAGCACCTTGGTGCCCGCCACAGGGGCATTTCATGCCCTTGGGGCACTCTTCTACCCGGCAGTGGTGACTTTATCTCCCTTTTTTCAACTGTCAGACCTTTTTCATCTGCCAGTTCTCAAGTATTTAGGCACAGCAAACATCTTTGCCCTGTTTTTAGGAGTCCGCCCTCGTTTCATGAAGCGTTCCTCCAATGGTCCTTTTTTATTTGCCCTGCTTTTATCCTTTGACCTCCTTATTTTCCCTGGTCCAATGATGTCCCGAAATTGCAATTTTATTGTTGTCGTTTAAACCCATGGACTATTCGGCTCTTTTGAGTGGGCAGTAATTTCCGCTCCTTTTGTGCGGACACCTCTTTCTCCCCTGTCCGGCTGTTGAGCGCACTTCATTCGCGTCGTTTTGACGCGCATAGTATGCATTGCGTTCCTGTCCAGTCATCTGACACCCCGTGCACCTGATTGGGTGCGCCGTTGTCACATGACCTTTGGGATTTTGTTACTACACTAGACGTTGTGGGTCATGTGCTGTGTGACGCACAGGATGTGCGTCACCAGCGGCATGACCACGATGTTGTGCCCTGATTGATTAGAGCTCGGCCACCTGACGCTGACGTCAGTAGTGGGCGCGCTGTTTGCATGCCAAACACGGTGGATTTGGAGGATAGGAATTACGCTTGTTGACCTCCAATGTTTATCCATTGCCCCACCCACAAGCAATTACCCCATTCAATCCAAGGAACAGCTGTGATCTCTTTGGAGTGAGTGGATCATTCACACCTGAGGCCCATCATCCTTAAAGTAAGTATAAAGGGAAGTCAGGGGGGTTCCTGTCAGCACTCACTTTCCTCCTTTCCCCTGTTGGAGTTGGAGGTTATTTTGGTTTCTGGTCAAGTTTGGTTTCCATGGCTGGAGTGTTTGTTCATCTTTATTTGAGCTGATGCACTGGGAGTGGTAAGTACACTTTAGGGAGATTTTTTCTATTTTTCTATTTTTAGCCTCACCTTTTAGTGAAGAATCTAATACCCTCCCTGTACATATTACCTAAATCTCTCCTCAGCCATGATACCTCTTATTGTTCTATGACTGCTGACTCTGTTGTGGAGACTAATGTTATTCCACCCCCCCATGGTTATGGAGCCCTCTGGATTGGGGGATCGTTATGGACACTAAGCATACCATCTGGTTTGGTCGCCCTGATTGCGGCTCACATACAAGCTCCATGGGGATGATCTAGGCGCTCTGTGTCTGGAAAGGGGTGAGTTTCATTTCCTTTCCTCTTACATATTGAGCATTCCATCTCTCCCCTCTGTTTTCCACACGCTGCAAATGTCAAAAAACAAATCTTTGGTCACAGGTATATATATATTTTTTTTGTATGTATGTTATTATATACCCTTCTTTTGTTATAGGAGAAACTCTTACTGCTTTCTGTTCCCTGAAGAAAGATGTATTACTGAGACATCTGAAACGCGTCGGATAAATGATCACCTATACCCTTAGCCTAGTCCTGGGGTGTGTGGTGATCCTCTAGCAGTAACAAATTTTTCTCAATCTGGAAATAATTTTTCATCTTTTAAATAATGTTGTGATTATGAAATGTTTATGCTTTGAACTAATGTATTAAAATTTATATTTTTATGACCTAGTTGTCACAATCATTTTTTGGTTGCCCGAAAAATCTCACCTCACTTAGAGGTATTCATCTTTTTCAATTGATACAGAGATGTTGGCAACCTCATGCCTCCATACATGAGCCAAATCCCTTCATAAATTACAGGGTGGATAATACACCCACATACCTCGTTAGGCTCATGTATCTTGGCATGGATCCTACTTTTTTCTAAAAAAACAATTTTCTTCTTTCAGACTCTGGTTTATATTTTACCCTGGACTCTATTGGGTAATTCCATGAGAACAGGGTCCAGAGCCTGTTTAAACCACCCACTTTCACATATGTTTTTGGGTTTCCTCCTTGGAGGATTAGAAATTATGATTGTTTTTGTCTAAAACATCTCTCGCTTAAACTTCCCCCCCCCCTTTTTTTCCCCCTCCTTCTCTTTTTCCCTCTTCCTTTTTGTCTTGCTTTTTGTGTTTTTTTGCTTTTTTTGTCTTTCGTTTTTCGTTTTTTGGTTTTGTTTTTTGTTTTTGGTGGTTAGGAAGGGCGATTAGGACGGCGTCACTACATCATGGGGGATCTCAAGGGTGGTCAGTGGGAAGAACTCATGACCCAAATTGAAAAGAACTACCAAGGTAAGGAACAACTTACATCTGATCTGGCATCCCTTTTCTTTAACCTGACCAAGGTTCTTGAGAAAAAAGCTGCCTTGCACTGGCATATACAGTCCATGGAAAGATACATTAGTGAACATATTAATCCAATTGGATTACGTATTCAGATCTTTCCGATTTTGAATACAATCAGCAAGGAACTCAAAAGTAATTGGGAGGCCAGACTAGATGAATGTTCCAAAAACCTAATGCAACTGCTACAAAACGAATATCGTCAGCAGCTTCAAGTGCTGGATAAAGAAATTGAAGCCCTCTATGTTAACCTGACTCCCTTAAAACCCTTAGAAGAATATGCCAACCTTGAACAAAAACTCAAGGAGCATTTGGAAACCTTCAGTAAATCAATTTTGATTAAAAAAGAAAAAAAGTACTGGAGAGACAAAAACGCATTCCGTGAAGGGAGAGCATATAAATGGGACAATATTAAAAGATTTAGAAACCAAAATCCCAAGAAAAATAGCAAAATAGATGGTACACATAAAGACTATTCCTCTGATACCCCCTCAAACTCCTCCTCCTCCATGTCCTCCAATACGGGGCGTATAGCATCAAAAAGGAAAGGGGCCTCTTTCAAACAAAACCTCGAAGGGGAAGTCAAACAGGCCAACAAAAAGGCCGCAACAGTGCCACAATTATCTCTGGTCACTAACAATCCTAGAAAAAAAACGACTCCCACGAGTGAAGTAATTGATGGGGATACTAAGGATTCACCATCCAGTAGAAGCAGACTTTTCCCCAAAAAAGACAGTGGGGCCATTCCCAAAACACAACGTACTGCATTGGACAATTTTTTGGACAAAAGGGGGATGCCAGCAGCATCCCCCAACCTAACAATAATGGATATACCCCCTGCACTACCGAATCTGAACCAGGAGGAGGTCTGAACATCATCAATCTTTCCTCCCATAGCCTCACAGAAGTAGAGCATGAGGTCCTGTCATTGGGACTTTCCTTCTGTCCTAATATGGGTACGAATATATTTGATGCTGTCAAAGACATACATTTGTTTGCCCGTAGGCTATTTTACAAAAGCCTATATGTAAAACATATTGATCCACTCAAAGAATTGGCCCCCAACCTTAAGGCAGCAGATTTCAAAGCCCTTAGGGATCTAAATCTCCTACTTCAGGAGAATGAGACATTGGATGGAGCTTGGGATGATGAGGATTTGGAGGAAATGGATAATGAGGATAACATCAAAAATAAGGATCCAATGTCCAGATTTAAACGAAGATCAAATAAATTCCCTTTGCTTAATCAAAATCCAGCCATTTCCCACTTCGTCAGAGAAACTGCCAAAGAGCTTGAAGCCATGAAAAAGGACAGTGTCCATTCAAATCTAAGTTCCGAACAACAACTAGCTTTGAAAACTCTTAGAAATCTTCCAGATATTACTATCAAAGCCTCTGACAAAGGGGGAAATGTGGTTTTGATGAACAACAGTGATTATGAGCGAATGTGTCTCAAAATCCTAAACAACAAACAATGCTATCTCAAAATTTCGCCAGCTCAGGTTGATGGCTTCAATAAACAATTTTATGACCTCGTCGATGACTTTTTTCATCGAGGAGTCATAATTAAAGACCTATGGGACTTTATAAGGGTTCAACATCCGAGACAACCCACCTTCTATGCTCTCCCCAAGGTCCACAAAAACCTTGTGGACCCTCCAGGGAGACCCATAATATCGGGTAATGGCTCAATCTCTGAAGGTGTCAGTGAGGTCATTGACCAATATTTGAGACCACACGTTCTCAACTTACCATCTTACACCAAAGATACTATACATCTTTTACAGATGCTTGAAGATATGACGATACCGACGGACGCCATTTTGGTCTCCGTCGACGTTGAGACCCTGTACAACAGCATTCCCCATTCATTTGGGTTGAGGGCTGTTGAACAGGTTCTCAAGCAGCAGCCAACTACTGATTTCAAGTTTAACACCTTCATCCTTACTATGTTAGAATTTATTTTGTACCATAACACCTTTCTCTTCCAGGGCTCCCACTACCTCCAGGTACAGGGTGTGGCTATGGGAACGTGCTGTGCACCCTCCTACGCCAACCTGTACCTGGGGGAGTGGGAGCGGGATTTCCTCCTGGGAGAGAATGCGTCGATGTGCGCTGCTCATATTTTGATTTGGCAGCGTTACATCGACGACATTTTTATTATTTGGGATGGACCGCAAAGTGGCCTCGACGGACTTCTGAGACTTATGAATATCAACAAATTTAATTTGTTTTTTACCATGTCTCATGATCAATCAGAAATCAGTTTTTTGGACATTAAAATCAAAAAAGACCCCGATGGTAAAATTTACTCCACTCTGTTTAGGAAAGAAACCGCTGGGAATACTATATTACATGCGGGTAGCTTTCACCCCGAACCTCTCAAGAGGTCTATACCCTATAGCCAGTTTCTTAGAATCAGGAGAAACTGTTCGATGGAAGATGACTTCCACGAACAATGTAATGCACTCTCTCTCCGGCTATCCGCTAGGGGGTACACAAAAACTTGTCTCCGGAAAGCATTTAACAGAGTTAAAGCCCTAGACAGACGCAAATTGATTTTTAAAACCAAATCACAAAATGTTAGGTCTGAAGAAAACAACTCAAGGATCATTTTGGGGTTCTCAAATGAGCATGCAAGAATTAGAAGGATAATAACAAAATTTTGGCCTATACTCACTGAGGACCCCATCCTCCAAAATTTACTCTTGGATAGACCTCAACTTACGTTTAAACGTGCGGATTCACTGGGGACCATTTTGGTCCGGAGTGAATACAAGGGCAACTCTGCCAAAGACCCCTGCAAGACCCATGGGACTTTCCCATGTGGACATTGCGCGCAATGTGAGGTCATTGCTAGGAGGACCACACTGGCATTGCCCAACAGGGAGACTCTCTCGTTGAAACATTTTGCCAACTGTACCACACGGGGGGTAGTCTACCTCATGCAGTGCCAGTGTGGTTCCTTCTACGTTGGCAAGACCAAACAACCATTTCATAAAAGAGTGGAAAAACACATGCATTCTATGAGAATTGGCAACTTGTATTTACCCCTTGGGAGACACGTGGCTAAAGCACATGGGTATCACATGCCCAAAGTCAACTTTTCTGTTCTTGACAGAATACATATCCCTCTACGTGGGGGGGACTGGAATAAGGTACTTCTCCAGCGTGAGATGCGCTGGATTAGACGCCTTAAAGCTACAATCTTTCCAGGACTTAATGAGATGGAGAGCTTTAGGCCCTTCTTAGAGGGGTTCAGTTCGGGGAAAACGGACTAGCCCCCATATGCCATTGGGAGATCATCCCCCTGCCCCTCCCCCCTCCCCCCTTTTTTCCTGAATTGACCAACTGTTAAAACTCCTTTTCCCCCCCCCCCCCCCTTTCCCCCCCCCTCCCCTTCCCTACTTAAACCCTAAACTGTACCCTTTGGGACACTGGGGCCTTAGGTTGAGATTTGTAATAAGTAGGATTTACATTTATAAATTATTGTATGATTTTGATTTTGTAAATGTATGAGTCAAAAAGTTTTTCTTGGATTTATACATGAAATTTTTGATTGTAAACCTGTGATCAACCGTTGATGATTTGTTGACAGTGCACCCTGTGGTTCTCCAACTAGGAGCCATATGTGATAGGTACCGCTTTCCACCGGCCTTTTCTGGATGCTTTTGGTGTCCGTGATGATCCCACCCCAACCAATCACAAGAGGGCTCCTCCATCCACTGCCGGGGGAGAGTAGCACCTTGGTGCCCGCCACAGGGGCATTTCATGCCCTTGGGGCACTCTTCTACCCGGCAGTGGTGACTTTATCTCCCTTTTTTCAACTGTCAGACCTTTTTCATCTGCCAGTTCTCAAGTATTTAGGCACAGCAAACATCTTTGCCCTGTTTTTAGGAGTCCGCCCTCGTTTCATGAAGCGTTCCTCCAATGGTCCTTTTTTATTTGCCCTGCTTTTATCCTTTGACCTCCTTATTTTCCCTGGTCCAATGATGTCCCGAAATTGCAATTTTATTGTTGTCGTTTAAACCCATGGACTATTCGGCTCTTTTGAGTGGGCAGTAATTTCCGCTCCTTTTGTGCGGACACCTCTTTCTCCCCTGTCCGGCTGTTGAGCGCACTTCATTCGCGTCGTTTTGACGCGCATAGTATGCATTGCGTTCCTGTCCAGTCATCTGACACCCCGTGCACCTGATTGGGTGCGCCGTTGTCACATGACCTTTGGGATTTTGTTACTACACTAGACGTTGTGGGTCATGTGCTGTGTGACGCACAGGATGTGCGTCACCAGCGGCATGACCACGATGTTGTGCCCTGATTGATTAGAGCTCGGCCACCTGACGCTGACGTCAGTAGTGGGCGCGCTGTTTGCATGCCAAACACGGTGGATTTGGAGGATAGGAATTACGCTTGTTGACCTCCAATGTTTATCCATTGCCCCACCCACAAGCAATTACCCCATTCAATCCAAGGAACAGCTGTGATCTCTTTGGAGTGAGTGGATCATTCACACCTGAGGCCCATCATCCTTAAAGTAAGTATAAAGGGAAGTCAGGGGGGTTCCTGTCAGCACTCACTTTCCTCCTTTCCCCTGTTGGAGTTGGAGGTTATTTTGGTTTCTGGTCAAGTTTGGTTTCCATGGCTGGAGTGTTTGTTCATCTTTATTTGAGCTGATGCACTGGGAGTGGTAAGTACACTTTAGGGAGATTTTTTCTATTTTTCTATTTTTAGCCTCACCTTTTAGTGAAGAATCTAATACCCTCCCTGTACATATTACCTAAATCTCTCCTCAGCCATGATACCTCTTATTGTTCTATGACTGCTGACTCTGTTGTGGAGACTAATGTTATTCCACCCCCCCATGGTTATGGAGCCCTCTGGATTGGGGGATCGTTATGGACACTAAGCATACCATCTGGTTTGGTCGCCCTGATTGCGGCTCACATACAAGCTCCATGGGGATGATCTAGGCGCTCTGTGTCTGGAAAGGGGTGAGTTTCATTTCCTTTCCTCTTACATATTGAGCATTCCATCTCTCCCCTCTGTTTTCCACACGCTGCAAATGTCAAAAAACAAATCTTTGGTCACAGGTATATATATATTTTTTTTGTATGTATGTTATTATATACCCTTCTTTTGTTATAGGAGAAACTCTTACTGCTTTCTGTTCCCTGAAGAAAGATGTATTACTGAGACATCTGAAACGCGTCGGATAAATGATCACCTATACCCTTAGCCTAGTCCTGGGGTGTGTGGTGATCCTCTAGCAGTAACAAATTTTTCTCAATCTGGAAATAATTTTTCATCTTTTAAATAATGTTGTGATTATGAAATGTTTATGCTTTGAACTAATGTATTAAAATTTATATTTTTATGACCTAGTTGTCACAATCATTTTTTGGTTGCCCGAAAAATCTCACCTCACTTAGAGGTATTCATCTTTTTCAATTGATACAGAGATGTTGGCAACCTCATGCCTCCATACATGAGCCAAATCCCTTCAAGGAAGCTATTTATGTAAAAAAAATAGCAAAAGCACCTAAAAGCCACAAAAAAGGGGCACAAATCTGTCCCTCCTCCTTGCTCACCTCAGTCTGTCCCTGCTTTGCCTCATGAACTCTCAAAAGCCTCCACTAACAGGGATGATGTTATAGCACAGGGTGTCCCAGGTCCTTGCAGCACATTTGCCAGCAGTACACCACCAGCTGTAGACTTTAGCCCTATAGCTGGCAAATTTCCCTGCCCCATCTGTTGCAGCAGAAAAAAACACATTCCCTGCCACATTCCCAGTGTCTAAATGCAAGCTTGTCAAAGCTGCTGGCTCTACAACTTCTGTCTTTCTGCCTGGTGGATTTTGCCCCCTTCCGTGAATTTGCAGAATGTGCTGTACCACAATGACATGTTCCCAGTCGCAATTTTTTTTATTTAAGGCTATTCCAGCTCTCTACCATCACATGGAAGGAAATTTTGTGACATTGTTGGCAAGGCAGTCAACCACATGCTGACACGTGGTCCACAAAGCATGGGCAGGAATGATATATTTCGTTCACAGCACACTGCTCTACTTTACAGGTAGACTAAGGGGACCCCCCCTCCCCAGGCACTATATTGAAAGGAATTTTTCATTTTTATAGTTTCACTTTAAGCCCCAATAAATCACTGCTCATTCAAAAATGAAATGAATAATATGAAATGAATAATTTACTGTATGCCAGTTCTTGCTGATATGTTCCTGTATGTCATAATAATTTGCCCAAACAATGGGCTGGTGCTAAAGCCTACCTTATATATGTGCTGTGAAATACATGTACACAGGATATGGACATGTTTGCTAGTGTGCCTGCACAAAACAAAAAATGGAGCCCACTCATATTTCTTTTCATATGTATTGGAATGCAGATTATTACTTATATCATATATCAGTCTAATCCTTTTTATTGCAGCCATGAAGCCATATGATCTTTTATCCAGACAAACAGCACAGCAACTCAATGCGTTGGTAGTGTCAATCAAGTAGGTTGTGTTTGTTCTTCATATGACATCTATGCATTAAGTTGTTTACTAAATTAAATTATATATTATAAATTCTAGAGCAGATTCTAAACAAAGCATGTAAAAAATGTGCATTTAAACAAAGGCTAAGATAAGATAACTATAGAAAAATACAAAATGATGTGATTTTAATTTAATAATTTTAAATGTTGGAGCAACTGTTTTAATTTGGACAGGGTAAAGCTGGATTAAAACGCAATAATGTCTCAGAGACAGATCAATTTCTGGGCCTCCCAGCTTTTATTATTTCTACTCAATGAAGTCTGTGCTACTGTTACTGGTCTGTGAAGATTTCACTAGGTGTGAAAGTAATTCCAGCCTGGCAGCCAGTTAAAGTAAATTACCGTAGATTTTGCTTTTCAGATTTCTAATTATAAAATCTAGAGTGCTGACTATATAATGTGATATTTACAAGTAATATGCATGACAGATGCAAATAAAAACAGGCACCTGGTTACGTGCTATTGCAAGATGCATTGTAACAAATTTGGTCTTCACTGATGTTTGCTTACATAAGGGCACTTAACCCAAGGAACAGTCATGGACCACACAATTAAATAGAGAAAAACATTGAATCATCTTGTTTTATTTACAATAGTTGCAATTGCTACACAGGAATAGGCAATTGTGATTCATGTATTCTATGATTCTATGCAGATTGGACAAATCTCCATGCATATACTTGGAAGAGTAAAAAAATGCAGATTCTGCAATTTTTCTGGCTTTCAAATTAATGTTCCCTTCACTACTTCTCAGAAAAAAAAACTCTTATTCCGACAGCAAAAGTTTTGAACGGAAATTCCGACTGTGTGTATCAGACTTTTGCTGTCGGAATTTCGCCAACAAAAGATTGAGAACTGGTTCTTAAATTTTCTGAAAATCCGATCATCTGTAGCAATTCCGACGCATGCTTGGAAACAATTTGACGCATGTTTGGAAGCATTGAAATTAATTTTCTCGGCTCGTCGTAGTATTGCACGTCACCACGGTCTTGATGGTCGAAAGATCAGAGAACTTTTGTGTGACCATGTGTATGCAAGCCAAGCTTGAGCGGAATTCCATCGGAAAAAACATCCAAGGCGTCGGCTTAAACACACATTAATTGCTAGCTGACACTTGCTTCAAAACATGGCTTCAGACAGGCTTTGTTATAGCTCTCTGAACACTAGTCAAAGCTCCTGTCACAAAATGGTTAGCTTACAGTCCTGTTTACACCTTGTGTTGCTTTTCTTCAGCTTCACTTCAAAAACTATACCCCATGTAGCTTTAATGGTGCTTCAAAGTGTCTTCAAAGCATCCATAGAATTCTATGGCAAAGCTTGCTTGAAGCCCCACTGAAGCCCCACAAAGCTTCACCAAAGCCCCATTGAAGCTCCACCAAAGCCCCATTGAAGCTCCACCAAAGCCTCATCGAAGCCCCACGAAGCCTCATTGAAGCACCAAGAAAAAGCAAGGTGTAAACAGGACTATAATTTAACCATTTTATTTACTGATAGGAGCTTTGACTGGCGTTCAGAGAGCTTTAACAAAGCGAATCCGAAGCCTTGTTCTGAAGCAAGTGTAAACTAGCCCTTACTGAACATCTATCAACATCACAAGAAATAAAAAAACTAGGCTTGGAACTGTAGTCAAGCCCTGTTATATGGGTTGTCCAACGATATATATGAGCACAATGGAAAAAGCTCTTAATCACCAAACGTTTACTTTTATAAAAGAAAAGGAACCAATCTAATAACATATCTCCATTCACATAGCATTAAATAAAATGGGCTGGCGGCTGGTTGAGCACCTTAGTACACTGCTGGGACACCGAGAAAGCTGCCCAGTGAGCACTGCTCACCAGAGACCAAGAACTGAATAAACGTCTTTGATTGCTCAGTTCTTGGTCTTAGAGTTGTCTAGGAACAGATGCAGCATCGGAGTGATGCTGCAGACACATAGATGAATATAATTTTTTTCACTTTATTTTCAATTTCCGAACTTCTCAATAACCCACAAGTTCTTACAAATGTTTATTTAAGGGTACATTCACACCAGCTGCTGAATTACAATGTAGCCGCTGGTGTGCAGAGGGATGACAGCAGGGCTGATGTGCCAATCGCAGTGCATCGCACAGTTCTCTTTTTTTTTTTAACAAACTTTTTTTTCACTTACATGGTAACAATTCATTAAGTTTTATTGACTGCTGCACAGTGGTGGATTGCTTCACGTTGTGCTGCACTGTGTACTTCTTAGTAGTGTACCCCACGGCAACGCCATGTAGGAGACCGGGCATTTTGCCTTGTCTTGCTGTGGGACTGTGCTGAAATAGCTGGCCAACACAGTCCTACTGCATCTGGTGCAAATGTACCCTGAGAACACCAGCTTTGCTTATGCCACTAGTTAAAATTTCACATGTACACAAACCTGCCATACAATAAAAAACCTGTGGTTAGGCAGATACAAACAACTTACTGTGCTAAAATTTGATACTAAGACTCCAATAGACCTTCACTTATCCATGCTTCAAACAAAAAACATTAATTGGCTCTGAAGAGGGGGCTCTTCCCTTAAAACGTGTAAGCTGTTGAGGCCTAGATGGCTACTTCCCGAGATTGAGACATGTGCACCTGATTTGGAAGCATGGATTGTGTATCATTCTGTTGTGATATACAGCTGTTTGTGAATATATCTAGTTTCATCACTACAATCAAATTATTTATAGAGGTAATGCACTAGGCTGGTGCATCATTTTTCTTTCTTTCTTTGCAGTTTTAATAAAAAACATGTATTTCAAGATATTGCAGTCTTTCACAAAATGGTTCTTACAGTGTATTTCCTTTTTTATTCCTTAGCTACCGGCTGGCTCCCAAATTCCACTTTCCCACACAGTTTGATGACGTGTACACTGGAGTGAAGTTCTTTCTGCAGCCCAGTATCCTTGAAAAATATTCAGTTGATGCAAGTCGGATAGCTGTGTCTGGTGACAGTGCAGGTGGAAATTTAGCTGCCGCAGTAACAAACGAGGTATGACTTTTGGTTTAATAAAATTATTTCTTTTACGATGGAAAACATAACAATTAAAACATTCCTTAAAATGATTGCAAAATATGTGTTACTATCACTGATGCAAAGATACGTAATCTTAAAATTATAATTTTTTTCCCATGTATGTACACCCCAAACTTGCTCATCCATGTCTTTATGGATCTTGCTTTGTGCACTGGTCCAAATCAATTGGTGAAGGAGGGATTATGGTGTGGGGTTGTTCTTAAGGGGTTGGGCTTGGCCCCTTAGTTCCAGTGAAGGCAGGGCCGGTGCAAGGATTTTTGTCAACTAAGGCGAAGGTGCATTTTAACGCCCCCCGGCGCGCGCACGCACGCACGCACACACACATTATATCTGTGCTTCATTAAGCTTTAATGGTTATGATGCTTAAAGTGATTGTTTTAACGTATTTATCTTTTACAGAGAAAGATAGCATAGATGGCGTTATTCTGCATTGCGCTGTATATAATGTACTATTGCTGGGATTTGTAGCCTCTATAGCTGGTGGTATTCTCCATTACGCTGTATAGTGATTATACTGCGCAATGCAGATTACCACTGACCAGTTATAGAGGAACTACAAACCCCAGCAATAATACATTATACAGCACAATGGAGAATACCAGCAGCTATAGAGGAACAACAAATCCCAGCAATACATTATATAAAATGCAATGCAGAATACCAGCAGCTATAGAGGAACAACAAATCCCAACAATAATACATTATATAAAAAACACAATGCAGAATACCAGCAGTTACAGAGGACTACAAATCCCAGCAACACATTATATAAAACACAATACAGAATACCAGCAGCTATAGAGGAACAACAAATCCCAGCAATAATACATTATATAAAACACAATACAGAATACCAGCAGCTATAGAGGAACAACAAATCCCAGCAATAATACATTATACAGGCTGCTTAATATATTATTGTAGGGATTTGGTGTTTTTTTTAAACAGGAAACTTTAAAACAGGTCCCCCTTACCTGTTTCTGAAGCCTTGTATGTCGCGGTGGCGGCTCTGCGGGCGTGTGTCCGGCCTGTGTGGTGAGCAAACCTCCCGCCTCCATTAGTACAGACCGCCCCCCCAATAAAGCACCCCCCATTATTACAGAGCCCCCCATTGGTAAAGAGCCCCCCACAAGCCATCCCCCATTATTACAGAGCCCCCCACAAACCATCCCCTATTATTACAGAGCCCCCCACAAGCCATCCCCCATTATTACAGAGCCCCCCACAACCACAAGCCATCCCCCATTAGTACAGAGCCCCCCACAAGCCATCCCCCATTATTACAGAGCCCCCACAACCACAAGCAATCTCCCATTATTACAGAGCCCCCCACAAGCCATCCCCCATTATTACAGAGCCACCCACAAGCCATCCCCCATTAGTACAGAGCCCCCCACAACCACAAGCCATCCCCCATTAGTACAGAGCCCCCCACAAGCCATCCCCCATTATTAGAGCCCCCCACAACCACAAGCCATCCCCCATTAGTACAGAGCCCCCCACAAGCCATCCCCCATTAGTACAGAGCCCCCCACAACCACAAGCCATCCCCCATTAGTACAGAGCCCCCCATAAGCCATCCCCCATTATTACAGACCCCCCATTAGTACAGACCCCTCCACTAGTGCACTCACAGAGGCCACCACAAACTTCCCCCCCCTCAGGACAAACCCGACCCGGGCAGGCAGCTGGAGAGGACAGTGTGCAGCTGCGACGCCCGGGTGGATCGTTGAGGAGGATTTAAAAAGTAAATACCATGCCGCGGCCTCAGACAAGGAGAAGGAGGGAGCGGCGCACTCTGGTGCTTGAGCGCCTCCACCTCTGTGGCGCCTGGGTGAACTGCACCTGCGCGACGCTGCTGAGGTCTCGATCGCCACAGAAATTCTGCCCTGGCCGGCGCTGGCGTCGTAAGGCAAGCGCCATAGTTGCCTTGTGCTAGTGCCGGCCCTGAGTGAAGGGAACTCTTAAGGCGTCAGCATACCAAGACATTTTTGAGCAAGTTTGGGGTGGAGGAACTTGACTGGCCTTCACAGAATCCTGACCTCAAGTCGATAGAACACCTTTGGGATGAATTACACGGAGACTGTGAGTCAGGCCTTCTCGTCTAACATCAGTGCCTGACCTCACAAATGTGCTTCTGATAGAATGGTCAAACATTCCCATAGACACACTCCTAAACCTTGTGGACAGCCTTACCAGAAGAGTTATAGCTGCAAAGGGTGGGCCAACTCAATATTGAACCCTGCTGACTAGGACTGGGATGCCATTAAAGTTCATGTGCATGTAAAGGCAGGTGTCCCAATACTTTTGCTAATTTGTGTATGTTCATCCTTAGATCTGAAAACAAATAGATGTACAGAATTATTTTTTTATCGCTTTTTTACTATATACTATATGTCTGTGATAGATAATTAAGAATAATTAAGGAAAACATTCTAGGTCAACTTGGACCCAATCCACATCTTCAGACATTTGAAAAGTATAATGTATTAATTACTTGTTCCACATTCCTGAATATTTGTGTTTATGTTCAGTCACTCCTCTGATCCACACACCATGCCACACTTGGGTTGATTTACTAAAACTGGTGACAAGGATTGACCCCTGACACAACCTCAGGGCTTAACCCATCTGTTCTTGGCATACTGCACACGTTTCAAAAGTCTTTGGGGGCCATCTTTGTTTCTTCGATGGAAGGGGCCATGGGAGGAGCTGTTTTGGAAGGGTTTGAAGACATCTGTTTTCATTTAATCACTTCCTGAAGGGTTGGTTAACTCTATAATGTCTCTTAAGGAAAGTAATTTTCTAAAACACTCACATACATATGTATTATATCTTATATCGATCAAGAAATAAAAGGAATTAAAACAAATAAACTATATAATGAAAGGAAGGCAACATTTGAGTAGCTCAGGAGAAAAGTAATCATAACACAAAAATATTCATTTTAGTAACTTCCATCACACTGGAAAGTGCAAAATCTTGTGCAGCTCTGCATAGAAACCAATCAGCTTCCAGGTATTTTAAACAAAGCTTAATTGAAAAAGCTTAAGTTGCAAGCAGATTGGCTACCATGCACAGCTTCACCAGATTTTGCACTCTCCAGTTTTAGTAAATCAACCCCCCTGTGTAGAAGGGTGAAAAACACCAATCTGAAGCACTGAATAGATGGATGGCATCAGAAGCTCATAGCACCCTTTGTCATCTCCATTACACTGCCTGAAACAATCTGTGAATGGTGTAGCATCTAATTAGTCACAAGATTCTCTCCTTCATTAACAAGTCATGTTACAGCTAGTGAGATAACTTTTCGCAATGGAGGAGAGGGCAGAAAGGGCGTGTCCCAGTTGGATTATCTTCAGTGCACCATTAGTTCCAGAGAACACTTCAGCCCTGCACCATTTTGCTGGTCAAAGACCGGGCCACTTTTTGCCATTCAGCACTGCATCGCTTTAACTGACAATTGCGCGGTCGTGCGACGTGGCTCCCAAACAAAATTGAAGTATTTTTTCCCCACAAATAGAGCTTTATTTTGGTGGTATTTGATCACCTCTACGGTTTTTATTTTTTGCGCTATAAACAAAAATAGAGCGACAATTTTGAAAAAAAAAAAATATTTTTACTTTTTGCTATAATAAATATCCCCATAAAATATATAAAAAAAAATATTTTTCCCTCAGTTTAGGCCGATACGTATTCTTCTACATATTTTTGGTAAAAAAAAATGCAATAAGCGTTTAATGATCGGTTTGCGCAAAAGTTATAGCGTCTACAAAATAGGGGATAGTTTTATGGCATTTTTATTAATATTTTTTTTTCACTAGAAATGGCGGCGATCATCGATTTTTATCGTGACTGCGACATTATGGTGGACACATCGGACACTTTTGAATTTTTTTTGGGGATCATTGTAATTTTTACAGCGATCAGTGCTATAAAAATGCACTGAATACTGTGAAAATGACACTGGCAGTGAAGGGGTTAACCACTAGGTGGTGCTGTAACGGTTAAGTCTGCCCTAGTGAGTGATTCTTACTGTAGGGGTGATGGGCTACGTGTGACAAGACAGTGATCACGCTTCCGATTACAGGAAGCGGTGATCACTGTCATTGTCACTAGGCACAGCAGGGAGATGCTTGTTTACATCAGCATCTCCCCGTTCTTCCTCACCGTGAGACGATCGCGGGTATCACGGAGCTTGCGGCGGACGTGCACAGCCACAATGCCACGATCTTAAAGGGGACGTATATATACGTCCTTCTGACTGTCCGTGCCATGCTGCTGAAGTATATAGTCATGCATTGGTCAGCAAGCAGTTAACAGGCAGGACAGCCAGGCAGTGACGATTTCTAACAGTCTGCACATTGTGGAATTTACATCATTACAGGTAAGTAATGTAACCAAAGATGTACAGAAATGTTTTTTTAGTTAAATTTTGTTAAATTTAAACTTGATTTCCAGACAAACAGCTAAGTACACAGATGAAATACACTCACTGGCCACTTTATAAGGTACACCCGTTCAATTGCTTGGTAACACAAATTGCTATTCAGCCAATCACAATGCAACAACTCCATGCATTTAGGCATCTAGACGCGGTGAAGATGATTGACTGAAGTTCCAACCAAGCATTATAATGGAGAACAAAGGGGATTTAAGTGTCTTTGAACGTGACATTGTTTCTGGTGCTAGACAGGCTGGTCTGAGTATTTCAAAAACTGCTGATCTACTGGGATTTTCATGCACAACCATCAGGGTTTATAGAGAATGGTCCAAAAAAGAGAAAATATCCCGTGAGCGGCAGTTGTGTTGATGAAAATGGCTTGTTGATGTTAGAAGTCAGAGGAGAATTGGAAGTCTGGTTTGAGATGATAGTAAGGCAATGGTAACTCAAAGAACCACTCGTTTCAACCAAGGTATGCAGAATACCATCTCTGAATGAAAATTGGACAATAGAAGATTGGGAAAATTTTGCCTGGTCTGATGAGTCTCAATTTCAGTGGAAAGTAGATATTTGCCAGCACACCTAGGATCAGTACAAAGTGGCGTCCAAACAGGACGTTTTATTGCATGATCACAACACAAGAAAGGTGCAGCGTTTCGGAGTCACGCAGGACCCCTTTGTCAGCTACGACATTCAGATGGTAGGGTCAGAATTTGGCATACACAACATGAAAGCATGAATTCATCCTGCCTTGAATTGGGTTCAGGCTGGTAGTGGTGTAATGGTGTGGGGGATATTTTCTTGGCACACTTTGGGCCCCTTAGTACCAATTGAGCATCTATTAAACGCCACGGCCTACCAGAGTATTGTTGCTGACCATGTCTATCCCTTTAGGACTACAGTGTACCATATTCTGATAGCTATTTCCAACAGGATAATGCACCATGTCACAAAGCTCAAATCATCTCAAACTGGTTTATTGAAAATGACAATGAGATCACTGTACTTCAATGGCCTCCACAGTCACCAGATCTTAATCTAATATAGCACCTTTGGGATGTGGTGGAATGGCAGATTCGCATCATGGATGTGCAGCCAACAAACCTGCTGCAACTGCTTGATGCTATCATGTCAATATGGACCAAATTCTCTGAGGAATGTTTCCAATGCCTTGTTAAATCTATGCCATGAAGAATTAAGGCAATTCTGAAGGCAAAAGGGGGTCCAACCCAATACAAGCAAGGTTTACCTAATAAAGTGGCTGGTGAGTGTATATATAAAGGAGCTATTTTACCTGCCATAGAGTTTGTTCTTGTGCCTTTCAAGTCCTAAAACTGAAGTATTTCTGATGCACAGCACAGCCCTGTCTATCATAGATGGAGATCTGCTGTTTATGTGCGGCAGTTTCAGTTACAGATCCCCCACCCTACGACTGTACAGTGAAAAGAAAAGCAGCACTCTAATGAGCTCTGGTCTGTATTACTGTATACAGTAGTCTCCTCCTTTCATGTATGACTTTGACTTCTGCACTAAAAACTGTACAGTAGACCACAAAAGATTGATACCAAGCCAAATGCAGTTACCTACACTGCTTGCATTTAAACAAAATACATTTCATGATGTATTATGTAGCTGCATTAATTTGTGTCCTTTATATCTTGGCATTCAGCTTAAAGATATTTCAGATTTGGGCAGGTTAGGATGAAATGTGATCTAAAGCCTCGTACACACGATCGGGCTTGCATTGGACAAATCCGTGGGTTTTTGTCCGAAGGGCGTTGTCCGTGAACTTGGTATTCATATACACGGCAGAACTTTTTTAGCCCACAAACACAAACATAGTGACATAATAGACGTACTACGTGTTTTTTCAGCTCTTTAGCGCCACCCTTTGGGCAACTTCTGCTAATGTTGTCTTATGGTTAGCATTGTTTCCGAGCATGCGTGTTTGTACTTTGGATTTTAGTCCGATGGATTTTTGTACATGCGATCAGATGATCCGACATAACAGATTTGTTGTCGGGCAAATTGAGAGCATTCCGACAACAATTGTACAATGGAGCATACAGAGGATCGGATTGTCCGATAAAACACGTCTGTCAGACAATTGTTGTCAGGATATCTGATCGTGTGTATGGGCCTTAAGAAAACATGAGTAAGTAATGGGAGAATATCTTAAGGCCCGTACACACGATCGGATATTCCGACAACAATTGTCAGACGGACGTGTTTTGTCGGACAATACAACCGTCTGTATGCTCCATCGGACAATTGTTGTCGGAATCTCCGACAACAAATGTTGGCTGTGCATGCTCTCAAATTGTCCAACAACAAATGTGGTACGTCGGATCATCCGATCGTGTGTACACAAATCCGTCTGACTAAAATCCAAAGTACAAACACGCATGCTCGGAAGGGTGGCGCTAAAGAGCTGAAAAACCACGTAGTACATCTATTATGCCACTACGTTTGTGTTTGTTGGCTGAAAATGTTCTGCTGTGTGTATGCATACCAAGTTCACGGACAACGCCCTTCGGACAAAAATCCATGGATTTGTCAGACGGAAGTCTGATCGTGTGTACAAGACTTAAGTCTAAAGCCTCATACACATGATCGGACTTCCATCGGACCTTTCGGTGGATTTTGGTCCGATGGAAGCCAACTTTCACCAAATCACGTGTTTTTTCAGCTCTTTACTGCCACCGTTTGGGCAACTTCTGCTATTGTTGTCTGATCTTTAGCATTTGTTCTGAGCATGCGTGTTTGTACTTTGGACTTTAGTCCGATGGACTTGTGTACACATGATTGGATTATCCTCCATCGGACATTTGTTGCCGAAAAGTTTGAGAGCATTCACAGCGAACATTTGTCCAATGAAAAAGAAAAAACAATTGTTCGATGGAGCATGCACACGGTCGGATTGTCCGATCAAACACGTCTGTCAGACTGTTGTTGTCAAAAAGTCCTATCATGTTTCTGGGCCTTTACAGTATTTGAACAATTAAAATGTAGAGCTTTTTTGATTCATTGTTAAGTTGTTGCCTTATGTCATATCATGACAGGTACTGATACTGGTACAGATTACTGATAGGTCCACTTGAACTGCATCAGTGACTGAATAGATGGGGGAAAGTCAGGTTAGGATGACATCTATTAACTGTATAAAATCATTCATGGAAACTCCCATAAAGTATTTCTGCCACACACAGTTCACTTTAATTCTTCTAATAGTCGATAAAGTATAGTTTGCGGTATCCCATTAACATAGCTCCCAACTGTCCCTGACTTTGAGGGACTGTCCCTGATTTTGAGGGACTGTCCCTGATTTTGAGGGACTGTCCCTGATTTTGAGCAATGTCCCTCTGTCCCTCATTCGTCCTCATTTGTCCATCATTTTGGTCTGATCTATATAGATGTATATAAAATGCACTATTTATCTATCAAAAAGTGTTTTCCAGCACTAAACCTTTCATCTGATTTCTAAATTGCTGCATTTGTAAATTCCAGAAGCCAATATAAAGGAATATTAGTGGTAAAAAAGCACTTGTGGGTTTAACCAATCTTTTATTTTTTTTGTATAATTCTCCTTTAACCCTCCTGGCGGTATCCCCGAGCGTGACTCGGGGTGGATTTTTTCTGCTATAATCGGTATCCCCGAGTCACGCTCGGGGTAGATATGCAGAGCCTGCAGCGTGCGCTGGCTTACCTTGTCCTGGATCCAGCGATGCCACCGCGCTGTGTGAGCGAGCGGGACCTCGCTCGATTCACACAGCGTCCTCCTGTGCCGCCGATCTCCGTTCCCTGCGACGTTACGACGCACGGGAGCGGAGATCGGCGCCAAATTCAAAAACGTAAACAAACACCTTACATACAGTATACTGTAATCTTATAGATTACAGTACTGTATGTAAAAAATACACACCCCCCTTGTCCCTAGTGGTCTGCCCAGTGCCCTACATCTACTTTTATATAATAAAAACGGTTCTTTCTTTCTGCAAACTGTAGATTGTCCATAGCAACCAAAAGTGTCCCTTTATGTCAAAAATGGTTTTAGATCAGCTAGAAAACAGCGATAATAAATTATAATCACTTGCAGAATTGTGCGATAGCGATTTGCGGGGAAATTCGTCATAAAAAAAAATAATAATGACAGCGACAATTTTGCAACTGAGAAAATTTCAGTGATTTTGATTTGATTACATTATTGAATCATTTTTATTAGAATTATATTATTATTTGTTATAATTATTTATTATATTATAATTTATAATTTTGTTTTTAAAAAAATGTCATACCCGGAATGCCTATTAGATTCTTGTTTGGTCAGATTTAAGTGAGTTATTCCTAAGAATTACAGGCCTACAGTATTAAATGCCAAATTTCCTTGCAAATAATTGTACCGCTTTTGGTACGTAATTCCAGACAGAATCATACCGCCAGGGAGGTTGAGGGGGCGTGGCAAGGGGTGTGTCATATGCCTGCATACATTTGCTGATAGATGTCCCTCATTTCCATTTCAAAAAGTTGGGAGGTATGCATTAAAATGAAATGCATCTCATGCTGACAACAAAAATAAACTTACTATGTGTAATAGGGGCAAACATTCAAGCTCTGATTTAATTGTTTAATATAACATTGATTTGATTTTTACAGATGTTGCATGACCCTGAAGTCAAAGTGAAACTGAAGATTCAGGCATTAATCTACCCAGTTCTGCAGAGCCTTGATCTAAACACGCCATCTTACCGAGAAAATGCCAATATGCCTATGCTGTCCAGGACACTCATGGTGCGTTTTTGGAGTGAATATTTTACTACTGATCAAAAATTATTTGAAGCCATGTTCAGTAACAGACATATACCATCTCAAGAAGCTCATTTATTTAAGTTTGTAAACTGGAGTACTTTATTGCCCGATAGCCTGAAAAAACACCACATTTACCACAAGCCTCAATACGGAGACTCAAGTTTTGTTAAAAAATATCCAGCAATTTTGGACACAAGAGTATGTCCATTGTTAACAGAAGATGACAAATTAAAAGGTCTGCCGTTGACATATGTCATAACATGCATGTATGATGTCTTAAGGGACGAAGGCTTTATGTATGTATCAAGACTACAGCAAGCTGGGGTTCAAGTAACACACCACCACTATGATAGCACCTTCCATGGCATTATTTTATTAAATACATTCCCCTTTGATTTTGAAATAGCCCACCACATAATAGCAAAATATATAGGCTGGCTTGGTAACAATCTGTGAAAAGCATAAAGAAAAAGAAAAGTAAAACATGTACTATCATTTTTATGCATCTCCAGAAGTGTGACAATTAATACAGGGAGTTGCTGTTCTATCTTTTCAAGCAGGGTTTAACATATGAGATACCTATACATGCATACTGCTGTACTGTCCTTTGATGTTGCCATTTATTGTTCTTATAAACATAAGATGGCCATTATTCAGGAATTTTTTAACATGGGTTATCAGTAAGGAATGTTAAAAAAACAAACAAATATAACTGTGTAACACCACTATGGATGATACATCTGTATAGTAGCTACTGTAAATACTGATCATGCCTGCTTTGATAATCATATAGGAATATGTGTGCATCTGGTGAAAATGAGCTTTTAGCGCTTAGATACATTCCTAATGGCCATTTATAATTTTAGGATTAACTTTATCATTTTTGTTATGAGCAATTCATGTTGTTCCTTAAAGGGGTTTTTAAAGGTAAAAAAAAAAACTAAATAGCTTCCTTTACCTTAGTGCAGTCCTCCTTCACTTACCTCATCCTTCCATTTTGCTTTTAAATGTCCTTATTTCTTCTGAGAAATCCTCACTTCCTGTACTTCTGTCTGTAACTCCACACAGTAATGGGAGCCTGACATTACTGTGTGGAGTTGCAGACAGAAGAACAGGAAGTGAGGATTTCTCAGAAGAAATAAGGACATTTAAAAGCAAAATGGAAGATAAGTGAAGAAGGACTGCACTAAGGTAAAGGTAGCTATTTAGGGATTTTTTTTTATTTATTTTTTTACCTTTTACAACCCCTTTAAACTTGATACCTATTAAGTTGTTCAGTCTTCATTTAATTATGTGGTTACTAAAACATAATCTGGAAGAGCAACGGCACCAAAACAGTCTTTTTTTCATTGGAATGCTATCCCTACCCACATATGCTGTAGCTCTACTCAATGCATGTTATCTAATGGATTACAGTTGAATGAAAGCACAGTGCAAATAAGCCCACAAAGTAAAAATATGTTTAATTTGTAGGCATATCCAAAATTATTATTTTTTCCAGGCCGGAGCCAGTTATCTATTAATAATGACACTGGCAATGGTCTGGTTGGTTACTGGGAACATGTTATATTAAAAGGTTATGATTTAACCACTTGCTTACTGGGCACATATACCCCCCTCCTGCCCAGGTGAAATTTCAGCTTCCGGCACTGCGTCGATTTAACTGACAATTGCGCAGTCGTGCGACGTGGCTCCCAAACAAAATTGACTTCCCTTTTTCCCCACAAGTGGAGCTTTCTTTTGGTGGTATTTGATCACCTCTGTGGTTTTTATTTTTTGCGCTATAAACAAAAAAAAGCGTAATTTTTTTAAAAAAAACAATATTTTTTACTTGTTGCTATAATAAATAGTCCAATTTTTTTTTTTTTTTAAAAAACATTTTTTTTTTTCAGTCTAGGCCGATATGTATTCTTCTACATATTTTTGTTAAAAAAAAAAAATCGCAATAAGCAAATGGTTTGCGCAAAAGTTATAGCGCCTACAAAATAGTGGACAGAATTATTTTTTTTTTTACTAGTAATGGCGGCGATCTGCAATTTTTATTGGCACTGCAACATTATGGCGGACACATCGGACACTTTTGACACATTTTTGGCACCATTCACATTTATACTGCGATCAGTGCTATAAATATGCACTGATTACTGTATAAATGTGACTGGCATTGAAGGGGTTAACACTAGGGGGTGAGGAAGGGGTTAAATGTGTGCCCTGCATAGTGTTTCTAACTGTGGGGGAAGGGGACTGATTGGGGGAGGTGACCGAACTGTGTCCCTATGTACAAGGGACACAGTTCGGTCTCCTCTCTCCCTGACAGGACGTGGATCTGTGTGTTTACACGCACAGATCCACGTCCTTGTCTCTGTAACTGCCGATCGCGGGTGCCTGGCGGACATCGCGGCTGCCAGGCACGCGCATCAGCATCTCAGTGATGCGGCGGGCACACACGCCCCCCAGTGGTTGGAGGCCAAATATAGACAGCCTCCCAGCAAATAAGATCCACACTGCGGCCATATAAAGTCGTACGGCCGTTAGGAAGTGGTTAAATAGCATCACCAGTTGTTTAGATGTGCTTAAAATGTTATAAGTATAACCAGCCATCGTGCATTTTTGTGTTGAAAGTGATATATTTACATCCAGGGCACATGTCACAGAGAACCCAGCCACCTTCTACAAGACTGTTCTTAGATATCATGAGTGAGACTATACACACATTATTGAGATAAATGTCCCATATCACCGGCCAGCCTGGTGCAGAATGGAAACAAAGAGTCAATAAAAGTCAATAAAAAAAAAGAGAGCCTTAAGTATTCATAGACTTTATGATTATTGTCACCTGATGCGCCTGATTTTGACTTAAAGGGGTTCTAAAGGTTTGTTTTTTATTTTTTAAATTGGTTCCTTTAAGCTAGTGCATTGTGGGTTCACTTACCTTTTCCTTCAATTTCCCTTCTAAATGTTTTTTTCTTTGTCTGTATTTCTCATTTCCTGTTTCTCCTCAGTAAGCCCCATCATCCGAGCCGTTTTGGCTGGGGGTTAGCTAGCGTGCTCGCCCCCTCCCTTGGGACTACATCCCTGCGGGGAGACGCTGTTTTCACCCTATACAGCCCGCTGGAAAGGCTTAGTGCCGGCCCACTGGCACCAGATTTGTGAGTTCTTTTACCAATAAATAGCAGACATACTGTACAATGATGGCTTTTATATATTTTTTATGAGATTTGATATAAGCCTGCATGGATGCTTAAGAAGTTACTACTGTTGCCCATGAGTGGAAGGATTTCTAGGCTGTTGCCCATGAGTGGAGAGGTTAAACCCTGTAGATGAACCAAAGGCGCATGTGCAGCTTACTTCTGGTGAGGGGCCAATTTAGACAGTGGTGGTATCTGAACAAATTGGTGAACAAATAAAATAGCTGCGCTTAGTCACGGATGGGGGATTGAGCGCATAATGAAACAGTTGAATAGCATTGAAGACAACCACTGGGACTTAAATCTACATTCTTCCTTTTTTTGTCATTTTTCTTGGTTTCTTTTTATACTACTTTTTTTTCATTTTGTTTGATTTGTTTGACCTGTAGTTTGGCATCTTATGGCTTATGGTAAAATAGGACTCTTGGGATTGGTTTTACATAATTGTTGATAAATTTGTTTAAGGAATTTTTCAAACACAATGGGGGTGATTTACTAAAGGAAAATCCACTTTGCACTACAAGCGCACTGCAAGTGCACTTGAAAGTTTTTCAGTGCACTTGGAAGTGCAGTCGCTGTAGATCCGAGGGGGACATGCAAGGACAATAAAAAACAGCATTTTAGCTTGCACATAATTGGATGATGAAGTCAGCAGAGCTTCCCCTCATTTCAGATCTACCCCTCAGATTTACAGCGACTGCACTTGAAAGTGCACTTTCAGTGCACTTGCAGTGCACTTGTAGTGCAAGGTGGATTTGCCTTTCGTAAATAACCCCCCAATGTGGTAAAAATATTGGATATTCACTAGAATTGGTATAACACAATGGGGGTTATTTACGAAAGGCAAATCCACTTTGCACTACAAGTGCAAACTACAAGAGCAAAGTACACTTGAAATTGCACTGAAAGTGCACTTAGAAGTGCAGTTACTGTAAATCTGAGGGGTAGATCTGAAATGAGGGGAAGCTCTGCTGATTTTATTATCCAATCATGTGCAAGCTAAAATGCTGTTTTTTATGTCCTTGCATGTCCCCCTCGGATCTACAGCGACTGCACTTCCAAGTGCACTTTCATTGCAATTTCAAGTGCACTTTGCTCTTGTAGTGTAAAGTGGATTTGCCTTTCGTAAATAACCCCCATTGTGATTCATAGTTAGCGCAGTTATCACTTTCTTTCTTCCGTATTTACTATCCCACTCACTTGACACAACAATAAATATATATATATATATATATATATATATATATATATATATATATATATATATATACATTTTTTGCGCCAGTGACACATTTTTTTACATATATAATTGCATGCCTAATTATTGTGTAAATATAGTTTGATGTAGCTGTATACAATCACTTTTTATTAATGATTTAGCATTCTGCTTCCGGGGGAGTCATGAGTTTAAGTATAGTTGGACCAACATTCCTAAATATATTTGTTTCTACATAAAATGTTGTATTTCCTAGCAGCATATGGCAGCTCAGAACCTCTACAAATTTGTTTCCAACTTGCAAAAATAAGAAAATTGTTGCAAAACCTAACAGGGCCAATCTCCTGCATGGCCTGTAGTTCGTACGGAGCAGTGTTCATAAGGAAGCACAGAGAGATAACTATGGCTTGAAGAACTGTTCTTAATCTATAAACAGATCACCTCAACTGTGGCCGGGGGAATTATTTGTAACTAAAGCTGACAATTCCATGTAATGTAAAAATCAAAGCAACCTGTAGATAGCAATTTGCAATATTCAGTTGTTGGCATTCCTATGCCAGGGTCTTCAAGCTGACGTAATTGTTAGTTTTGGCTGAAATCACTTAAAGGGGTTGTAAAGGAATTTTTTTTTTCATAATAAGCATCCTTTACCTGCAGACATTCCTCTTTTCACTTCCTCATTGTTCGTTTTTGCTTAGAAGTTGCTCTATTTCTTCCCTGTTCTGTTCACTTCCTGCTTGTCTGATTGTTACTCACCACCGTGATGGGAGGCTTTACTGCGGTGGTCAGTGACGTGCTCACCCCCTCCTGGGAACTACATCTGTGCGGCAGGACGCTCTCTACGTGTTAGAGACCTCAAGTAAGTGTGAATTACTGGGCGTGCCGCAATTCATACTGGGAAATATAGTTCTTACATGAACAAACGATGCAAACCAGGAAGTGAATGAGAGAACAGAAACTAGAATGCCGGAGGTGATATAGATGAAGGAATTTAATAGGTATTTACTTGTTTTTTTAACAGAATAATTACACTATTCTGTCTGTCTACCTTGCAGACATTAATTTTAAGGCAAAACATTTTTTTCCTTTACAACTCCTTTAAGAACAGAACCTATAGAGAAAAGTTAGATTTCTGCTTTCAGAAGGTAAATCCTACGTAATTTTTTGGGGGGGTTTTAAGTGGGATTGTGAGTTTATAATCGAGGTGCAAGAAAGAATGAACAGTTGTACCCACTGCCAAAATATTCAGTGTGGAAATCCAAATTGGTTATAACTGAGATTTATACAAAAACTACAGTTTGCACCAAACTAAATACTATCTGCATAAGACTGAGTTGTTGTTAGCACTGTAACCCAATGGAAGATTATAATATAGTAGCTAACAAACTGACACTTGAAAATGCCAGTTCTTAGGCTGGATTCACACCTATGTATTTTCTCACCTCGTCTTTCAGGACAGCACCTGGAGAGAGCGCAGCTCCACCCACTTCCCAGGAAACACTGCAGTCAATGCTATAAATTCCGCCCCCTTCCACCATGGCCTCAGTTGTAGTGTTTCCTCCGGCCATGGTGGAAGCGCTGCAGGGAACCAGGGGTGTGCTGTTCTCTCCCCAGGCGGGGAAGGTGGATTGTTTTGAGCATACCGGTGTTTTAGGTTAGGAGGTGATCCTCCAGAGGCGGACCCGACTTCTCCCCTGACGCGCGGGTGAAGGTCGGGTGCTTCTCCTCTTCGGTCCGGCGAGGACAGAGGCTGCTGGAGGTCCCGCTCCCTTAGTCCGGGCATCGTTGCTTGCGGGGGGACGGTCAGGTGCCGTCCTTCCGGCATACGAGGCTCCGGAGCGGAGGGCGTAGTGACGTCCTTTCCGGGTGGAGGCGGGACTTCCGGCGGCGCGTGGCGGCTTCCGGTTCCGGCCGCCTGGAACGCAAGAGGGGGAGTGAGCTTCGGCGGTGCTATTTCCGGGTCTCGCAGCGGCGAGAGGAACCCGGGAGATTTAAAACAGCTGTCGCACGCCCGCAGCGTTCTGGGACCATGGAGCCAGAAGACGCAGCGGAGGTGGCGGGAGCAGGAGCCACAAGCACCAGCCCGGCCCAGGTAGGAGACCCAGTGAGGGTCAATGTACCAGGGTGTTGTTATGTCCCTCTTTTCTGCCCCTTCGGGGGAGGGGAGCCTGCCTCACTCACCCTAGTCACTTCTGTGGGTGCGTGTAGTTTTCTGGTACAGCGGTGATGGGTGCTGGTTTTTATTTGTTCACTAGCTGTGTGCACTTGTGTGTTTTGTTGGCTGGCGTACAAAGGTTAAACATAGCGTTGTTGTCCTTTGTGTCGTTTCAGAAAGTTAAAGAAAAACTTAAAGTGGTAGAACCTCCTCCTTCCAAGAAGCGGTGTGCTACTTGTAAAGCTTCCCTTAAAGGGAACTGGACCAAACCTTTATGCAAAACTTGTATTGCGGAGATTGTCAGGGGGGAAGCCTCTACTAGTTCGGCCTCTGAGCAGACCACCGTCAAGGGAACGGGGGAGTTGCTCTCTTCATTTAGGGAGGAGTTGCACCAGACTTTCCAGTCTTTTCGCTCCTTCCTGGACAAGGGTCCGACTAAAGGATCTAAGGCCAGGGCCAGTACCCCCTCCACATCTAGAAGGTTAGACAGTGAGTCCGAGGAGGAGGAACCTGAAAATGCTATTTCAGGATCAGAGGCGGAGGATGAAGAAGAAAAGGATACTTCTTCCTCACGCTATAAACTGTCCTTAGAGGAGGTTGATGACCTATTAAGGACAATACATTCTACCCTAAACATTAAAGAAGATGCGACTCAGCTGTCATTGCATGACAGGATGTACCAGGGTTTGGATGAGGTAAAACATCGCACCTTCCCGGTACATAAAGTATTGTCTGAGACAATTAAAAGAGAATGGAAGGACCCAGAGAAGGCACCCTTCTTTTCTAAATCTCTGAAAAGGAGATTTCCTTTCGATGAAGATCCAACGCAGGCCTGGAATAAAAGGCCTAAACTGGATGCAGCATTCTCAAAAGTTTCCCGCAATACGGACCTAGCTTTTGAGGATACAGGTGCCCTTAAGGATCCCCTGGATAAAAGAGCAGATAGCCTGCTCAAAAAAGCCTGGGATACCTCCTTGATTAATCTTAAACCAGCTATGGCATCCACTGTGGTGGCCAGAAACCTTGAGCATTGGCTGGATCAGCTCAAGGGTCACATTGAGGCCGGTACCTCTCGTAGAGAGCTTTTGGAGTCCTTTCCAGTCCTTATGAAAGCGGTAGGCTATATAGCGGATGCTTCGGCTGAATCCGTGAAGCTCTCCGCCAGATCCTCGGCGTTGATAAATTCAACCAGAAGGGCCTTATGGGTTAAGACCTGGCAGGGGGACACAGCCTCTAAGCTGAAACTGTGTGGGTTACCTTTTGAAGGAGACTTGGTTTTTGGCACAGGACTAGACACCGTCCTAGATAGGACGGCGGATAGAAAGAAGGCTCTTCCTTTAAAAAAGGTAGATTCGGGGCCCAAGAAAAATTTTCGTTCTTTTTTCCAAGCCAAGGGTCCTAAGGAGGCACAAAGAGGTCAGGGTGGTAGACCCTGGCGGTCCCAGAGGGGCCGCGGGAAGCCTGGGGTGTTGTTTCGCTCCCCCAGCCAACCTGCTAAGCCCCAGTGACGGTCTCCCAGCTGTGGGTGGTCGGCTCCAAGCCTTCCTTCCACAGTGGGCAGAGGCGACGTCCAGTCCGTATGTGCTCAAACTGATTGCAGAGGGATACGCACTGGAGTTTTCGGGAAAACCACCGTCGCGGTTTTATGTGACCCAATTGCCCAGGGAGCAAGAGAAGTCTCAGGCTATGCTGACATTAGTGGAGGATTTTCTCCAACAGAGGGTGATTACGCCAGTTCCCCAGAGAGAACAGGGGGAGGGCTGTTATTCCCATATATTCCTTGTAAAGAAGCCGTCGGGCAAATTCAGGTTAATTTTAAACCTGAAGGTCCTGAATCTAGCTATCCGGTACAAGAGATTCCGCATGGACTCTATATACTCGGTGAGAAAGCTTCTTCCCCTGGGGTGCTTTCTAGCTTCAATAGATTTAAGGGATGCTTATTTGCACGTCCCGATCAGGACTTCCTCCCAGCGCTATCTGCGTCTAGCCATCAGAACAGAGAGCGGAGTGAGACATTTTCAATTCAGAGCCCTCCCATTCGGCCTTTCCTCCTCTCCCAGAGTCTTTTCAAAGGTGGTGGCAGAGGCCTTGGCACCCCTAAGGCTCAGGGGGATTTCCATAATTCCATACTTGGACGACCTCCTGCTGTTCGCCAAGTCGGAGGAGCAGCTTCTCCTGGACCTGAGGAGGACCCAGGCTCATTTGGAAGGGCTCGGTTGGATCCTGAACAAAGAAAAGTCAAGTCTAGTGCCCTCCCAGAGGATAGTCTTTCTAGGTTACGTTATAGACTCTGTTCAGGGGAAAATCTTTCTACCAGAAGAAAAGATAGAGAAAGTTCAGGCTGCGGTGAAGGCAATTCAGACGAATGTGCCGATTGCTGTGCGCTCAGCCATGTCCACAATGGGCTTACTCACGGCCTCCATTCCGGCGGTGCAGTGGGCTCGTCTCCATTCAAGGGACCTACAACAGGTGATCCTTCAGAATTGGACCCATGGGGAATCCCTAGAGAAGAGATTCAGAGTTCCGTCTTCAGTGAAGAGGAAACTTTGGTGGTGGAGAAGCCAGGCAAATCTGCGCCTAGGTCTGTCTTGGTCCTTCCTCACTACAAGGGTCCTAACTACGGACGCGAGTTCGTGGGGATGGGGTGCTCACCTGAACGGGCAGATGGCACAGGGATCCTGGATGAGGGAAGAGTCCAGAAGGTCCTCCAATTGGAGGGAACTCAGGGCCATTTGGTTAGGGCTAAGGGCCTTCCAAGAGCTGATTCTGGACCAGCATGTCCAGATTCTGTCAGACAACGCCACAGCAGTGGCGTATGTTTCCAGACAGGGGGGCACGAGAAGCAGAGTATTCCTCAGTCTGGCCTTACAGACTCTGTCCTGGGCAGAGGTGAATTTGGCTTCCCTATCGGCAGTACACCTAAAAGGCAGCCTAAACATGCTGGCAGACTTTTTAAGTCGGACGAGGGTTCTGGAATCGGAGTGGTGTTTATGCCCGGAGGTCTTCCAAGAGCTAGTAAACAAGTGGGGAACTCCTCAGATAGACCTGTTCGCGGCCCAGTCCAATGCCAAGGTTCCGGTTTATTTTTCTCTAAACAGAATGGACCAGGCAGAGGGTCTAGATGCGTTAGTTCAACGCTGGCCCTTCCGCCTGTGCTATGCCTTCCCCCCGGTTCAGATCATTCCCTTAGTGTTAAAGAAACTTCAGGAGGAGAAGACTACTCTGATCCTGATAGCCCCATACTGGCCCAAGAGGCCTTGGTTTTCGAGTCTGTTGGAACTGGTGGTAGAAGACCCCTGGGTTCTACCAGTCAGAAGAGATCTACTTTTTCAGGGCCCTCTACTGCATCCAGACGTGAGTCGGTTAAGGCTCACGGCCTGGTTACTGAAGAGCTAATTCTTAGCAGGAAGGGTCTATCCAAACGTTTGGTAGACACGCTACTTAGTAGTAGGAAAGAGGTCACGAGGGCCATCTATTTCAAGACTTGGAAGGTTTTCAATTCTTGGTGTGAAGTTAAAAATTATTCTCCTTTGAATACTTGTTCCGTCTTGGAGTTTTTACAAGACGGTATGGATAAGGGTCTGGCAGCCAGCACCTTGAAAGCGCAGGTGGCGGCTTTGTCAGTGTTTCTAGAGAGACGTTTATCTCTAGAGCCTGATGTCATCAGATTTTTTAAGGCCTTAGCCAGGGCTAGGCCTTCCCCGTTTAAATTTTTCCCCAAGTGGGATTTATCAGTGGTCCTGGGGGGTTTGACTCAAAAACCCTTCGAACCACTGGTAGACGCCTCTGTAAAGTCTCTAACTTTAAAATTGGTGCTTTTGGTGGCGGTCACCTCAGCAAGGAGGATTAGCGAGCTTCAGGCGCTTTCCGTTTTGGAGCCTTTTTTGTCAATCTTCCCTGATAGGGTAGTATTAAGAACTGATCCGAGTTTTCTTCCGAAGGTAGTGTCAGTATTTCATAGGACGCAGGAAATAGTGTTACCTACCTTTTGTCCAACTCCTTCTTGTCCGAAGGAGAGAGAATTCCATTCCTTAGATGTCAGGAGATGCATTAGACGCTATCTAGAGGTCTCTAGCGAGTACAGAAAGGCGAATTCGCTTTTCGTTCTGTTTTCAGGATCCCGCAAGGGGCATGGGGCTTCCAAAAGTACTCTGGCTAGATGGTTACGCATGGCTATCCATGAGGCATACAAAGCTAAAGGTTTGGATCCCCCTCCGGGAGTAATGGCCCATTCTACTAGGGCGGTGGCAACTTCCTGGGCAGAACGGGCTGGAGCTTCACCAGAGCACATCTGTAAAGCGGCAACGTGGACGAGCTTTTCCACCTTCGCTCGTCATTATAGGATGGATTTGCTCTCTGTGTCAGAGCAGTCTTTTGACAGGAAGGTCCTGCAAGCGGTGGTCCCACCCTAGAGTAAGTACTCGGTTATCATCTCCAGGTGCTGTCCTGAAAGACGAGGTGAGAAAACCTTAGTTAGACTTACCGGTAACGGTATTTCTATGAGTCTTTCAGGACAGCACCGATAACCCGCCCTTTTATTATTAAAGATAATATATATATATGCTAATGTGTGTAGTTTCTATGTTCTGCTTATCTAATTTCAGCGTGGCCGGAGGTACTCGTGAACAACTGAGGCCATGGTGGAAGGGGGCGGAATTTATAGCATTGACTGCAGTGTTTCCTGGGAAGTGGGTGGAGCTGCGCTCTCTCCAGGTGCTGTCCTGAAAGACTCATAGAAATACCGTTACCGGTAAGTCTAACTAAGGTTTTTAGTGCTATTTGCATTTTGCAGATTTGGACTACAGAACTTGTTGCATAGGGAAACCATGTTAAATGGACTGCAGTGCAAATCTGCAAAATGCAAAAAGCACTAAAAATACATAGGTGTGAATCCAGCCTTAAGCACTAGCATGTAAAGGTTGACTGCAATTGCTCACCTTCTTCTGAAAATGCAAGTTGCCTGGCTGTTTCTGGCTTTAGTATTTTGAAGCATGTCTAAGCTGTAGTGCAGAGTGAAAAACATTAGAAGGAGAAGTCTAAGCAGGCTTTGTATTTATCCTTAGCAAAGGGATTGGAGCTTAGCGTGCAGCCCCCAATTCAGTTCATCTAAATTCACAAAACAGGGATACATTTTGTGGTGGGCTGGCATCTGGGTCTGGTGGAGTGAAAGATAGAGAGACCTGGGTGTATCATTGCTATTAACCACTTAAGACCCGAACCTTTATGCAGGTAAAGGAACTGGCCAGTTTTTGCGATTCGGCACTGCGTCGCTTTAACTGACAATTGCGCGGTCGTGCAATGTTGCTTCCAAACAAAATTGGCGTCCTTTTTTTCCCACAAATAGAGCTTTCTTTTGGTGGTATTTGATCACCTCTGTGGTTTTATTTTTTTGCGCTATAAACAAAAATAGAGAGACACTTTTGAAAAAATCAATATTTTTTACTTTTTTCTATAATAAATATCCCCAAAAAAGATATAACAATTTTTTTTTTCCTCAGTTTAGGCCGATACGTATTCTTCCTATTTTTGGTAAAAAAAATTGCAATAAGCGTTTATCGATTGGTTTGCGCAAAATTTATAGCGTTTACAAAATAGGAGATAGTTTTATTGCATTTTTATTAATATTTTTTTTTTTACTACTAATGGTGGCAATCAGCAATTTTTTTCGTGACCGCGACATTATGGTGGACACATCGGACAATTTTGACACATTTTTGGGACAATTGTCATTTTCACAGCAAAAAATGCTATAAAAATGCATTGTTTACTGTGAAAATTACAATTGCAGTTTGGGATTTAACCACTAGGGGGTGCTGAAGGGGTAAAGTGTGACCTCATATGTGTTTCTAACTGTAGGGGGGCGGGGCTGGACGTGTGACGTCATTGATTGTGTTTCCCTATATCAGGGAACACAGATCAATGACACTGCCACAACGAAGAACAGGGAAGGTGTGTTTACACTCACCTCTCCCCGTTTTTCAGCTCCGGAGGACCGGTCGTGGGACACCGGCGGCGATCGGGTCCCGCGGGTGCGGAGCTTCAGACCGGGTCGCGTGCACACGCGCGACCCCACGGCTGGGCTTAAAGGGCCACGTACAGGTACGTGGATGTGCCCAGCCGTGCCATTCTGCCGACGTATATTGGCGTGAAGGGGTCCTTAAGTGGTTAAAGGGGTTGTAAAGGATCGTTTTTAATTTTCTAAATGGGTTCCTTTAAGCTAGTGCATTGTTGGTTCACTTACCTTTTCCTTCCATTTCCCTTCTAAATGTTTTTTTTTTGTTTGTCTGAATTTCTCACTTCCTGTTCCTCAACAGTAAGCTGTTTTGGCTGACTAACCCCCAGCCAGAACGGCTCGGATGATGATGGGGCTTACTGAGGAGAAACAGAAAGTGAGAAATTCAGACAAAGAAAAAAATATTTAGAAGGGAAATCAAAGAAAAAAGTAAGTGAACCAACAATACACTAGCTTAAAGGAACCTATTTTAGAAAAAAAAACAAAAAAACCTTTACAACCACTTTAAGTGAGTTAGGCCCAACTGTAGTCAAGAGTACCTAATCTGGATACATGTTCAAAGGTAATGTTTTAGAACGTATGTAACCAAATGATGAGCATGAAAGGCAAGTAACTAGTATTTTCGGAATGAGAAAACTTTTGTGGTAGGGGATATATTTACCTCAGTATAGGTTTCATTTACCAACAATTGCACTGCAGAATGGTTAAACCTGGTTTATAAGGGGGGCAAAGGCAATATCATTTGTACAGCCCAAAGCCCAAGGTATGTTGTTGGCTATTGTTGAGTCTGTAATCTGTAATATTGTAGTAGGTACTCAGAATAATGGAAGTGGAAAATAGTGACTATCATTTTCTTATGATCTATTGTTTTTACTTGATCATTAAAATGTTTTCATAATAGGCCAACATGGACCTGTTTGTGCAATAACTTTTACTTTGCCAAGATTTTAAAAGAGTATTGCGCAAATCATATAAATGTAACCACATTTTATTGACAAATTAAATGTCTATTTTTTATGTGTGAAATGCATTACTATATTTTATTGCTGTTTCTGGTTAATGTTTGGAAAATATGTAATTTTTGTAATTAAATATCCTGTGAAACCCGTGGTATGTTATCTGTGCTTTTAGACTTGAGATTTTTTTTTTTTTCGTTAAAATATAATTTCAGTATTTTTTATGCTTGTGTTTATTGTAATAAAAAAAATGAACATTTCATTCTTCACATAACTATAGTCTTTGTAACTAGTGGTTGTGGAAAGCCGTGCCACCTGATGCATATGATTTACTGTTTCACAAGCCCCCAGGAAAGCTTTTGGTAAGCTTTTATTTCTTCTGTGTAAAGTAATGGTCACATTTCTAAATAAAGGGCAATCATACATGTTCATTAACACATAGAACTCCTATTAATTTAAACCACGTTAAAGTTTGTAAACTTTTTGAAGATCCCAATATTTCCTTGAATTCTGTGCCACATATTCACTCTGGGGGATATTTATGAAAGGCAAATCCACTTTTCACTACAAGTGCAAACTACAAGTGCAAAGTGCACTTGAAATTGCACTTGGAAGTGCAATTGTTGTTAATCTGAAGGGGACATGCAAGGAAAATAAAAAAACAACATTTAGCTTGCACATGATTGGATAATAAAATCAGCAGAGCTTCCCCTCATTTCAGATCTACCCCTTAGATTTACAGCAACTGCACTTAAGTGCAATTTCAAGTGCACTTTTCACTTGTAGTGCAAAGTGGATTTGCCTTTCGTAAATAACCCCCTATGTCCTGTGAGTAGGCGCTGTGTCACACATTTCACAGAGCCTGCCTTCTGAGCTACAGGGGTGCTGCCAGGAGGTGTTTTAGGAGGCAAAGTCAATACAGGAATCACTGCTTGCATGCAGCACTGTACCATGGGACATGTAAGACTTAGAAATGGAAAGTAACCAACAGAGGAGAAAGCATGCAGGGAATCCAGGAAGTCGTGGAAAGAGATCGTTAGCAGATAGGCAGAAATCACAACATGAAAAGAGGATTTTCAAACTTTTGATTGTATTGTTATTACAATGCTGATGTTATAAAATGAAAATGCATGCCGTGCCCATAGAGCTTCTTTAGTACCAAAAGCTAGTCTGTTTTTAATGGATTTATTGTTGGGTGAAAAAATACTGTTGATTGTCTGGCCCTCCACCACTGCAAATTATCATTATCCTCATCACAGTGACTCTAGGCATTGATCCCAATTTCTCTTATGTTACTGTTGTTCTGCATTACATAGCCTACTGCCATTGCCTCATCTGTTGACTATATTGTGGATCTGTCTGCACAAACAAAAGTCCAGACTGAGAGTACTGCTTAGTAACACTAATGATAATGTGAAGTGCACAGACAGATTTGGTATAAAATGTTGTAGTGATCCAGTATCCTTCATCAGAGCTGACTGCATTGAGTTTACAGAAACAGCTTGCTTAAAGTGTTACTAAACTTACAACAGTAAAATCATTCTGTATATGCAGTAAAGCATGCTTGTTATACTCACTGTGGAACCTACGGGGTTAATCCTCTGCATTATGTAAAAAGGCTTTTTGATCCTGTATTCTCTGATCCTCCGCTTCTTTCACAGTCCCCAATCCATCTGCTGATAGTACAGAGCCTTGGGGGCACTTTCTACATGCTTAGTTTGGTGTGTATCAGCACTGTCCGAAAGAGGGTCAGGGGTCCTGCATCCTCATAGGACAATCAGGGGAGAATGGAAACTCCTCCTACAAGCTTTAACCAGACACTGATAGAAGTCACAAGACTGCTATATACTGCTGATGAGAAAAAGGTATTTAGCAGTTTATATTTACTAAAATAATTGCATTTCCATGTTCTGTGTACTGTGGGAGACCAGATATAGTGATTGCAGTGTCCAGGATTTAGCAACACTTTAACCACTTGCCCACCGGGCCTATTTTGGCACTTCTCTCCTTCATGTAAAAATCACAATATTTTTGCTAGAAAATGAATCAGAACCCCCAAACATTATATATATTGTTTTAGCAGACACCCTAGGGAATAAAAGGGCGGTCATTGCAACTTTTTTTCTCGCACGGTATTTGCGCAATAATTTTTCAAACGCCTTTTTTGGGGGGAAAAAAACGGTTTCATGAATTAAAAAATAACAAAACAGTAAAGTTAGCCCAATTTTTTTGTATAATGTGAAAGATGATGTTACACTGAGCAAATAGATACCTAACATGTCACACTTTAAAATTGCGCACACTCATGGAATGGCGCCAAACTTCGATATTTAAAAATCTCCATATGTGACGCTTTAATTTTTTTTACAGGTTACTATTTTCGAGTTACAGAGGAGGTCTAATGCTAGAATTGTTGCGCACGCGACGATACCTCAAATGTGGGGTTTGAACGGCGTTTACATATGTGGGCGGGACTTACATGCGTGTTCGCTTCTGAGCGCGAGCTACCGGGGACAGGGGCGTTTAAAAAAAAAAGACCCCACATCTCTCCTCCAGGCTTACAAGCATGAGATCGTGAAAAAAAAATTAGCGATCTTATGCCGACAGCCGCAAGTGCTGCTTTGTTTACTTCCAGGTACCCGGGCCTCCGACGGTCACCGTCTGGTCACCAGTCATCTCTATGCTATCCAGCCAGCGCCGGACGATTCCTTGTCCGGGCCCCCGATGGCATGGGAGAGCCCGGAGAAGCACCGGATGGCAGCGGGAGGGGGGGACGTCCCCTCCCGCTGCCTATAAGAACGATCAAGCGGCATTCTTATCGTGCAGATATCTGACCGATGCCTGTAGCTGCAGACATCATTCAGATATCACCACACAAATTCGAGGACGTCATATGACGTCCTCGGTTGTCAAGTGGTTAAGAGTAATTAACAACTGCAATGTGTGTGCAAAGTTTATTCCTGCACCAGAGAAGTTACTTGCCAGAATCATCTATGTGAATGGCAGCAAAGATGTGTAGGCCTCTTTTGGGTGGGTTATGAGAAATGGTGCTCTCCAAACAGGATATTGCCCTAAACCTGTAGGTAAATAACAGAACCAGAACCTTCGCTAAGTGGAAGAGTGGATTTCATAATAATATTGGCAGTGACTCCACCCAGGACAGGACCTCTGTGAACAAAGAGGGTTCTCTTCTTGGGAAATTAACCAGTAATCTAATCAAAGAATTAGGGATCAAGGGAATAATTGCAATCAGCATAAAACATTAACCATAAGTATATACGGTAGATGCACACCAGTATGGAAATAGTACAAGTTACATATCTAGAAAAGACTAGGAATACATGTACATTCCAATATACAAATGGGTATTATCGGCAAAGGGCCCAACAAGGGTCCTGGTGGAATTGTTCACATATACCCAGGGAAAATATAGTTATTAACAGATGAATGTTGTGGCAAAGTCCAGCTGAAGAGGCCCCTGAGGATGATTTTGAAGCAGCGTCTGTTGTGGTGTCAGAGACCTGAAAACAAGTTCTGCGAGGATGGGCAGCCATCTTAGTCTCTAGTAGCTTCTACTCTGTTATGTATTTGGACCTCTAACTATCAAATGGCTATCAAATGCCTAAACTGGTTCTAGCCTATGTTGCTTTTTGAGCCCTGACTCTCCTGGACTGGCCAAAGGTGTCACTTCCATGACCACCAACATTAACAACAAGGGTTCTGCTTTCAGGTCTCTGCTTGTGTCATTCCTAATCCAAGAGTAAAGCCTCATACACACGACCGAGGAACTCGACGGGCGAAACACATCGTTTTCCTCGTCGAGTTCCTTGTTAGGCTGTCGAGGAACTCGACAAGGCAAGTTTCTCCATTCCCGTCAAGGAAAAAGAAGACATGCTCTCTTTTTGACTCGACGGGATCCTCGTTTCCGTTTCCTCGTCGAAAAATACACACGACCGGTTTCCTCAAAAAAAAAAAATCCCAGCAAGTTTCTTGCTGGTTTTTGCCAAGAGACTCGGTCGTGTGTACGAGGCCTAACACTTTGTCACATATGTGGGAGTTTACAGCACATCTTCCTCAAGAGGTATTCAACAGAGATTGAAGTTTTACTACAGGAATTCTATTTTTTGCATACTTCCATTGGGCCAACTTGGCTTGATGTAGGTATTCACATCTGATATCTGCTGGGCTGCTGTACTCATAATATAAGCCTGCACTACATACCTCTGCACACTGACCACAGGGAGTCACTCTCTCGAAACTTCCAATATTTATAGCACACCTGGTATATTTTGTCGTTCTCTGATGATGTGGACGTGGTGATGTCACTGCCCCTACACGTCACTTCATCCATTGAAAGAACCATTCTTTGAATGTTGGCAGTGCCAAGCAAGTGACCCTATGTGTTTGGTGTGCAAAGAATCAGTAGGATCGTGGCTCTCACTGCATGTAGTTTGGGGTACTACAGTAATTTAAAGCATCCCGAGTGGCCCTCTGGATATCAGTTATTGATACTTACATTGAGCCAAGCTTGCCCAATGTAAGTATGCCAATAATAGAATTAATAGAGTTCATCTGTAAAGTTAATAACAAATACAAAGCCTCTCTTGTTACTTTGTGAGTTTTGCACTTTCTTTCTGCTGTGCTGCTTCTTTGCAAAACACATTCTTTTGAATTCACTTCATTGCGCATAGTGGTACATATATACAGGACAAGCATCAAACTTTCCCCTATATTTGTCCACTCTCTTCTCCCTGACATCCCATCCTGCCCCGTGCAATGTCTGCAGCTGTGTCTGATAACAAGTGACAATGCTGTTACTGTTGAAGAAATGAACAAATATATGACTCATAGCAAACACTGACAGCGAGAGACCAATAGGAAATGCACTGTAATTGTGGTATAAGGGGCATTTTTAGCATTGAGCATGAATATTAACAGTAAGTTAGCACTAAGAAATTCACTACGGTTTACTAAAAAATGTATTTTATGGTTGAAGTAGATGGACTATTTATACCTATGTAACTATGGCAAAATTGTGCTTGTTTTGTCTAATTTGGTTTTGGACTGGTAGGTAGGCAGGTTGACACAAGGGGGTCAAAGCAGCATAGGGGATCCTGACCATCATCATTGGGGAATAATGCAGGAGCAGGTAAAAACATCCAAAACAACAGAGAAATTGTTTAAAGTGGATGTAAACCCACTCTCATTCCTTCTAAACTACTACCATAGTGCCGATCTATAAGGATATACATGCCTCCTGCATGTATCCTTACCTGTGAAATGTTTCCCCTCTGTCTGTTATAAGAACTGAAAAACTGCAGATTCCGTGGGTGGATCTGTTGTCGGGAACTCTGTGGGTGGAGTCGTGATGTCAGTAGACTCCCCGCCCTCCTCTACACTCCCCTTGTCAACATGCATTTTTTCCTATGTATTCCTTACACAAAATTCTGCTATGATCACTAACATCCAGTCAAAATCCAGAAAAGTAACCACATGACTTCAGAAAAGGAGTGGGGGTGGGAATTAAAAAATAACGCCTGTCTCCAGGCTAGTGCACGAGATATGTAAATAACCTGTCACTCACAGCAAGGGGGCGGAACGGACTAAGGTTTTTCTCTGTAAGTCCGTTTTATTTCACTGAACAATAAAATCGGATTGCTCAGAGCTGGATTAACTCTGTGTGGCAAGACTGGGCACAGATGATAGGAAATCTTATACTGTACATTGTGACATCAAAAAATAAAATAAACATTTTCGGGTTTACATCCACTTTACATCCAACTCATTTTGCTCATCTCTACCTAGCTACTAATTATTAAGAAAACATACATGTTATTAAAAGTCTCAGAGGAACGAGGAACAGACTTTGTAAGCACTCTGGTACTGATGAAAAAAAGAGCCTAAACACCTTAAGCATAATAAAACTATACCGTGGTGGATAATAATAACTCTTAATTGCTCGATACAGCTAATAACCTAATTAAATATATGTTCATAATAACAAAAACACGGAATGTGCAATATTACATGTATAAGCAGCTTAAAATTAAATCTGCTTTGAAGAAATATCCTATAAAGCCAATTATCCAATCAAGTGGGAAAAATGACCTGAAAGATCCAATAAAAAGTTAATTAGTGTGCTAAAGATTAAAACTTAATCTCTAAAGCATGACTTTTCTCTTCAAGTGCCTGCTGCGTACTAACTATGCCGACAATTACTGTAATCTTAATAAATACTAGGTAAGTTCTATTTTAGAAAAAAAGGTGTGAGGGTCGTGGCGCTGTCTCGGCTGGGGCTAAATATATGATAAGGTGGACTTGTGTGTGAACCAGATGAGGGGATCCAAACAACACAAGCGCCCAGAAAGTTCCTGGTGTGAGTAAGCAATGCAGTCTAACTCTCAGACATGGAGTATGCTGTATATAATAAACGCGACAAGATTATAAATGTGAGGTGTGTGTAACAATAGAGGCACTAAGTGGCATCGCAAGGTGCCCAATGTGTGTGACAGTCAGTCACAAAAGTAAACAAACCAAAATGTGCACTAAGTGAAAACCAGTACAAGAATGAAAATGAAAATAAACACAGATACAATAAATGTATGGTGACAGATGGCCGCCTCCCAGCATTAAATACGCTGGATCAGGATCGGCTGTGCGCAGGTGAACAACTCAGAAGTTGTTAATTATAATCATCAATTAGTCCAAAAGTGATAAATTCAAGAGAATATAGTTCATTAATCCACGTAGGATGATCAAATGCAGAAAAAATCAAAAATCAAAAAGTATAATAAACAGTAGTGTTCGTGAACAGATGATTCCAATCAAGGTGAATAGTCACAGTATGCAGTTGGTGAAAGTTCACGCAGTGGTTCCGGTGCTCCCCCTCCTGGGTCCCCACTCACCAGAGACACTCACCCCTGCAGGGGTAAAGTGCATATATGTGTATAATCTCCAACGGCAGGGCTTTCTCCTTCCTGGGTCCTCTGGGTGGAAATTCCAATCCCGGTGGTTCAGATCTCCTTGACCTTCCGAGTTCCTCCAGGGGAAAGAAATTAGCTCATATAGCGTAGTATGTTCAAAAAATACGTGGTAATTTATTCGCACTGCCACTCATGGCATGCACAGAATAGGCAAGTTAATACAAAAATAAATAAATAATAAAACTGGAACCGAGTTCCCAATAAAAGAATTAAAAACAAAGGAAAAAACAGGTATGCAGCTAGCTATACACTAGCAGTAACTTCCCAGCACAGCACTCGTGTTCTCAAAGAGATGTCAGCGCCAGCCTGGGAACGGCGTGCGTTCCAAATACAAACAGCTGGTTAACCCGGAAGTGCGTGTGGGCGTGCGTGTATCCGCTTTACGCACGTTTCGTAAGTATAACGTCTTCTGAAGCGGGTACACGCCTGCCGCAACTTGCGGCTTAAATAGCAAGCGTCATCGTGGAGAGACCCTCCCACATTAAAGTGATAGCCAATCATGGGAATTTGCATTCTATTTTAGCATGCATTTTCAGGCTATTCTATAACTACAAAAAGTGCATTAGGCATGACTGGTGCAAAGGTGAGTGCTATGCCCTCTTATTTTCCTGTGTTATTCTGACATTACATTGTGTGCAGAATAAAGCAAAATCAAGAAATCTTAAAGTGTTATACTGTATATTACAAAAATATATAACAATATATAGAAACATGTTTTATGTTGCAGTTTACCAGTCCTTATATGTATTGACTGCATTTTTTTTCAGGCTTTCATCTCCATTATGTTCACCTGTTAATCCTGCAACTAACATGCCTCCTGTCCCTGGGTAACTACGCTTGTTCAATCCACTGTATCAATGGAAGGCGCAATGGTTCTTCACCCTAGGCTATTCTCTTGATTTGAACTACAAACAACTACTCTCCCTCTATGTAGTTTTATTAAATGAGGGAGAAAAATTCATATTTTAGGCCCCTTTCACACTTGTGCGATTTGTCCTGCGACTTGGGACTGCAAAGTTGCATGACAAAACGAACCTCATGATTTCCAATGAGTATCATTCATATCTGTGCGACTTCAAGTCGCACCAACTTCAAAGTAGTACCTGTACTACTTTGGTCCGTATTTGATGCGAGTTGAGGTCCATAGACCTTAAGTTTACACAGGCATTGCCTGAAATCGTGGCAAAATTGTGGTAAAACTTCTAGCAACATTAAGGCTACTTTCACACCGGGGCGTTGGCAGTAAAGCGCTGCTATTTTTAGCGACTTTTTACCGTAGTTTTTGTTGAGGTTTTCGGTCACTAGCGGGGCTCTTTTAACCCCCTCTAGCGGCCGAAAAGGGGTTAAAATTGCCCGCGAACCAGTGATTTGACAGAGGTTCAGCGGCGCTGCCCATTCATTTCAATGGGCAGGAGCGGTGGAGGAGCAGTGTATACACCGTTTCAAAGATGCTGCTTGTAGGAGTTTTTTAATGTCCTGCCAGTGCATCGCCTCAGTGTAAAAGCCGTCAGGCACTTTACAGGCGCTATTTTTAGCCCAAAAGCGCTTGAAAAACACCTCAGTGTAAGAGGGGTCTAATACAAAGCCTTAGATGGCACTCAAATGTGTGTCAACCATGTCTCAAAGTGAAAGTACAATCTTCAACTACAGTCCCCACCTAAGTGCAGTATTTTGGCATATAATAATCTCCGTCACATCAACACATGACAGGTCCTCTTTAAATCAGCAGTGTACCTTTGTATCACTGGGTATAAGGGGTGCCCATCCTTACATAGCGCCTGGTTACTTCAAAGTACCGGTGCTATTTAAATTTAGGGAGGGAGATCAAAGATCAAAGTGTAGTTAAACTCTGATTTGGTTGATATGTTCAAATTGGGTCTCTGTCTCAGCTTGCCTGTGCTGTGGGCTCATTCTGTTGTACTGGGGTGCTCTTCCCACTCCAGGGCAGTAGATGGCAGTAGTGGAGTCACGATTTGGGTGCTCTTCCCCAGCAGCCAATCAGGAGGGTGGAGCCTCGCTGTGCATGCTGGGGGAGGGTATTTATGGGGCAGACGCCATTAGTTCTGGGTCTTCTTCTTCAAGTGTGGCATCCACCTTTAGGGTGTCTGCACCACGGCGCCCCGGCGTTATGGCCTACCGTGCCGAAGCGTGCGTGCCACATGGAATTCCTGGTTCCGGGACCATGTTGGTCCAGAACATTAGAGCTGTGGTAGGGAGCCCACTGGTTGACTGGATTCCCAATCCTGAAGATCCCAAGCGGTATAGCTGTTTGGTGGGGAGTCCATCTGAGGAGAGCCAATGAGAGGCTGGCGATCCAATAGGGTCTCAACAATCCACCAGGGATGGAGGTATCCGGACACTGAGGCCCCGTACACACGACAGAGGAACTCGACGTGCTTGGCACGTCGAGTTCCTCGTCTCGTTTTGGGATGAAGCCGCCGAGGAGCTCGGCGGGCCGCCTTCTCCTATAGAACAACGCGGCCAACGAGAAAATAGAGAACATGTTCTCTATTTTCTCGTCGAGCTCCTCGGCGGCTCCATCGAGCCAAAACTGTACAGACGACAGAGATTCTCGGCAGAATCCGGGTTTTGACCGAGTTTCTCGGCGAATTCTGCCAGGTCAGTGAGAGAGGCCTGTCCGGGTACTCTATTCCCACTCAAGCAGGAGTGGCGCAAGAAGTGTTACACGTGGGAGCAGGACTGTTTCCCTATTGCTACGCCTGAATTTGCTATTCTCCTTCTTCTTTCAACTCTACCTTCTTCACCACAAGTTTTATTGTTTTTACCCGGCTGGGTAATAAAGAGCACAGCAAAAGATACCTGTTACGGACTTTCCTTTACTTCTGCTATATGCACCATACACCCCTAGGAATTCGGAGAGCCATGAGGTAAATGTGCCACCCAAAACAAACCAGCAGCTCCTCCGGGGTAGTGCTACACTTAGGTAAAAAGAAATTGCTTTAGTTTCTCAGTACATATCCATGTCCAGGCAGCTTCATTCTCATCAGCCCACTGACCCTTCAAAAATTCCACCCAAACCTCATTTAGGATCCTGCCAGAAAGGAGATTAAGTCACCTTACTTCCTGGCAGGATTAGGGAGACTCCTACCTGAAAGGGGGGAAATAAACCTTGCCTACTGGGTAGGGGTGTAACGGATCAAAAAACTCACGGATCGGATTGATCCTCGGATCAGGAGTCACGGATCGGATCATTTTCGGATCAGCAAAAAAAAAAAAAAAAATGATTTATGAAAAAAAGTCGGATTCAAGTCTGGGCTCTAGCTGGACCAATGGCTCTATATGGAAATGTCCACCATTGCCCCCCACTCGTCACTGTAATGTGCACCATTGTCCCCCACTCGTCATCACCATCACTGTTCCAGTCCAACATTGCCCCAGAACCCACACATTTTTTAAGTCCTCCCAATCCTAACAGGTTTCCATTAAATGTGAAATTTATCTAAAAAAGGTTTTTATTTTCCCCTACAGCTTTAGTGACCTAGCTTACATATAATGAATGATGTCCCACGTCATTCAGGCTGCTGGATCCTGTAGAAATCTTCTGTGCAGGGGGTCTGGTCCTCTTTTTGGCACTGAACTTCCAGCTCTGCAGAGGTTAATAGGTTCAGGTCTCTGTGCTGAACACAATAGAAGAAGCTCCCAAGGGGGACAATCCCCACTCTTTAACCCTAAAGCTCTGGGTCAAAAACTCGTCGATCGGACGATCGTGACAGTCTGACCGCTAGACCATGTCCGCAAGGACAGCCGCGACCTCACTGCCACATCTCAGTTCATGTGAGCATTCCATATTACAGTCAAAGTAAGTACTAGGTAAGGGGCGGGCCAGGCGGTAACAGGAGAGCCAGCACCAATCAGTGAGCAGAGACTGGACATCCTATCCAACCAATCACAGCCGATCTGTGATTGGTTGGGGTGGAGCAATATGGCCGCCGCTCCGGAGCAAGGCCGAAGCCGGGGACTTTCCTACGGTCGGGGCTCCGGAGCGCTCTGTGTATCGCGTGGTGTGCCAAACCGACCGGTTCAGATCACGGATCGGTGACGATCCGTTGCACCCCTACTACTGGGTATAGTCTCAATCAAGTGCACAGGAGACAGGGTGATAATGCAGGAGTACAATCAGTAGATAGTTGTCACCCTATAACAGAAAGTACCAAAACCTTGATGGCAGATACCAGGTATTATCTTAATGAAAACTGCAGATTTAAAAAGGTTAAAAACAACTTTTGAAATTATATTAAATCTGTGTTAAAGTGGAGAGAGTGGAGTGGGATTAGAAAACCTGTCATGTGAAGGGAAATTTCCCCAATGGGTGGAGAATGGAGAGGTCCTAGAATCTTTGTCAGCTGAAGGGAAATGTCCCCAATGGGTGGAGAGTAGAGAGTTATTGTCAGTTGAAGGTTAATCTCCCCAATAGGACACAGGTGGCAAAAAAAAAAAAAAACTGACGGGGGTTATAACTCACTCTATCCAAAAAAGTTTTGCCTACAGTTACACATTAACTTTTCCCTACATGTAAGCCTATAATAAATCTTACCTGTAGGTACTGTGAATATCCCCTAAACGTTTCTTTCCCACTGGCTCAAGTGGATGGCATCACTGGCGCATGTGCCGTATGGTGACCCCCATGTGCATGCTTAGGAATGACATGATCGCGGTCCAGCCATTCAAAAGCCCACAGAGCGTGAACCTGGAAGGAAGATCAGGTGAACATGGAAGTACCGGGAGGAGTAACAGTTCAGTGCTGGAGGGCACTGTTTGAACAGTAAGTCTGTCATATTGTTCTAGTATGTGGTGCATGATAGCACATTATGTTATAAACCCGCAGGGCCCCTTTTAAAAGGATGTCTTTTTATCATGTTTTTTACCACTTCAACATGTTAACTTTTATATATGTATTTATTGTTTGGGTTTATCAACTTTATTATGCTTATGAAAAATAAAATAAATTATACTAGTTTAAAAAAGCATCCTTTGTGATCAATTGTTTCTCATACTAAGGCCTCGTACACACAACTGTTTTCTCAGCAAAAAACAGCAAAAAAACTGCTTCTTGCCGAGATTTCCGTTTGTGTGTACGAGGTTTTCAGGTTTCTCGTCAGGAAATCTGGCCAGAATCTCGACGAGAAAAAAAAGAGAACCTGCGCTCTTTTTTCTCATGGAGATTCTTGTCGGCCTGTTTCCCGACGAGAGACCCGAGAGTGTGTATACTTACCTGTCACCGTGGAAACCTGCGCATGCTTGAAATTACTTTGACGCATGCGCGGTAGCTTCCATGGCATAGGTAGGGTAAAGCAAGATGGAGGCGACTGCATAGAATGTGACAAGTGCATGCTCGTCATACGCGATGACGTCACTGTATTCTTTCCTTTCAAGAGAACTGCGGTTCTTTTGAAACAAGAGTCTGTACACTCGGGCGGCAAGAGATTCTTGCCAAGAATCTCGTCAGGGAAAACAACATTTTTTTCCTGACGAGATCCTTGCCCGTGTGTACAGGGCCTTATGCCGCGTACACGTGATTATTTTTCGACATGAAAAAAACATTGTTTTTCAAAAATGACATTTAAATGATTGTGTGTGGGCTTCACATAATTTTTCAGGTTCTGAAAAACGACGTAAAAAAAATCGAACATTATCGTGTGTGGGCTAAAACGACGTAAAAAACCTGCGCATCCTCAGAAGCAAGTTATGAGACGGGAACGCTCGTTCTGGTAAAACTACCGTTCATAATGGAGTAAGCACATTCATCACGCTGTAACAGACAAAAAAGCGCAAATCGTCTTTTACTAACACGGAATCAGCTAAAGCAGCCCAAAGGCGAATGGAACTTCCCCTTTATAGTGCCGTTGTACGTGTTGTACGTCACCGCGCTTTGCTAGATCATTTTTAAAAAATGATGGTGTGTAGGTAACATCGTTTTAATGATGAAGTTGGGAAAACTTCGTTTTTTCTTTCATGCTGAAAAACAACGTTTTCTTTCATGCTGAAAAATAATCGTGTGTAAACCGCATTAGTCCCTGTAGATTTGGTTACCACGTTACGCATTGTGGATCCCTGTCCACTCTAACCATCTATCTAGGGGCTCAGTATACCCTTTTGCCTCTAAACTACTACTACAGCAGATGTGTACATTATATTACCTGTGAACAGCACTATTCTTCCTTTTTTTTATCTATAACACTCGATGGACAGCAGAAAGTGATGACATAACATTTAACCAGCAATCAATACAGTTTGATTAAGGGGAGTAAAATAGGTACCCTTTGTCCCGAAAATGCCTTACCGATCAAGGAAGTCTGATAACTTAAATGTAAGCAAAAGGCTTCCCTAAGCCGGCTGATTATCAGAAATTCTCTGATCGTCTCAAGCTCCTTGTTATAGATCCTCAAGGTCACCTCTAAATTTCCTCCTAGGCAAAGCTCGCCATCTGTTCTGGAAATTTTATAGATAGGCAACTTCTATCCTTCTATTGATTAGTGGTTCCAAATTATTGATAACTACTACGGTAGGGAACAGACACAAAGGATACACTCAGCATCTTTCCATAATACCTGTTCTGTTTATTTTGATGTTTTTTTATACACATGATTACATAGGTATCACATTAATATTACTATTGTACTTGGATAGCAAGGGGCGTAACATAGGCAGGCTAATTCTAATCAGGACTCGAAAGAATACAAATATGTACTACAAACATTATTAGTGCCATGTGCACAATGAGTGCAGTGTGCAATACATACAACATAGAATACAATAATATACAGAATTTACACATTTCCTTTACAATGGTGAAGTGGGTTTGCTGTGAAAATATCACTTTTCACATATCATTTTGGGCAATTTCTAATACAAATGTATATCAGGCCAATCTATAAGACATCTCCAATATGCAAAGGCAGGATCCTGCTGGATGCTTGTCACAGGACATTAGAAAGGAAGATCGGCAGGATCAGGTGAAAGAGGTGAATGATATGAAAAGTCAGTTCACACAGAATTTTTTTATCCATGTTTAGCAGACAATGTCAAGTTCTACTACCCTTAAGAATAATTTACATCACAGGGACTTGGGACACCAGTGGAAAGTTCCCTGTGCTAAATTTCCCAGGTGTGCAATTATAGCTTTAGGCGAATGCTGGATAAACAACATCGTTTAATAAACATTTACAATATAAGGTATTGTCTTTGTAAGCCACACAAATACATAAAACAATATTATTTACTGAAAACAATGATTTACCCAAAGATTTGTCACAGTTTGCTCTGGGAAAGAATATACAAAAATATACACAGAAGAAAAAAAAAGTATGTCCACATAAAGATAATACATTAAATTTGTATTTTCTACAAACAATCATACAATTTTTTTTTAACTTTATGATCAAATAAAAACAAACAAGAAAATTGCAAGATAAATTATAGTTCTAAAAAAGATAAAGTAAAAAAATATGTAGGTGTAAAACTTCAGATTATGAAAAAAAAAAATACTACTTTCTAATAAAAACAAATAAGATACAACATGCTTGAATATCTAGACTACACATTTCTTTTGACTAGGATAACACAACTGACATATGGAATGTAAGTACATTTTGTAAAAGCCCTTAAAGTGGTATTAAACCCAAAAGCAAACAGTTGTTATATTTCAGATTATCAATTTTTAGATGTATGCTGCATTTGTTTTATTTTTTAGTCTTTTGTTTTTATTCCCCTGGTGATCCTGCCAGAAAGTCTGTTGTTTTCCAACAGAACAAGCTGTCCTGCAGATGTAGCAGTTAGAAGGTTGAGACAAACCACCAACGGCAGGGGTGCTTAGAATGATCAGCTTTTATTTATTTATGTAGAACCTTTATCTAAAAAAAAAATTCAATTAATGTGAAGTGGACACATTTTCTGTGTTAGCAGCAGCGAGGTGGCGGGGTATTTTGCAAATGTGCAAATGTGCTGTTATTTTGCACATTTCTTTACAGGTTTATAAATTGATGTTGTCGCCAAGCTTAATTTATTATTTGCGCTGATAGACACTCAGTTTATTACCCAGTATACGAAGGATTAATCAGAGTAAACTTGAATCGAACAAATAATAACTTATAAAGATTAAGGGGCAGATCCACATACACTGGCGCATTATTGCGCCGGGCGTAGCGTATCTAAGATACACTACGCCGATGTAACTTACTTTTTTGGGGTTTGAATCCTCAACGAATTTGCGCCGTAAGTTACGGTGGTGTAGTGTATCTGTTGCGGCGTAAGGGCGCGGAATTCAAATGGAAGTGATGGGGGCGTGTTTTATGTAAATACGTCATGACCCGACGTAAACAACATTTTTTTGAAACTGCGCATGCGCCGTCCGTGGGGGTATCCCAGTGCGCATGCGCTAAATTAACCCGGAACAAGCCAATGCTTACGACGGTGACGTCATTCTATGCAAATTCCTATTCGCGAACGACTTACGCAAACAACGTAAAAAAATTCAAAATTGTACGCGGGAACGACGGCCATACTTAACATTGAGTATTCCTCATAACAACAGCTTTAACTATACGCCGGAAAAAGCCGAACGCAAACAACGGAAAAAAATGCGCCGGGCCGACGTACGTTCATGGATCGCCGTAACTAGCTAGTTTGCATACTCGACGCGGATTTCGACGGGAACGCCACCTAGCGGCCGCCGAAAAATTGCAGCTTAGATCCGACTGGGGAAATAAGACGTACGCCTGTCGGATCGATCCCAGATGCCGTTGTATCTTGTTTTGTGGATACAAAACAAAGATACGACGTGGGAAATTTTAAATTATGCCGGCGTATCAGTAGATACGCCGGCATAATCCTTTTGTGGATCTGCCCCTATACCTTTATTACCAGTAGGTAACCTAGTATTTAATTTAAAGATCCAGAACATCTTACACTTTGAGAACTGCAAGATTTATTAGATTTGCTTTCCTAAATTTAGAAACAGCTACAGTAGTTCTCTTGTCTACATACAAAAGCCCACATTCTCCAAAACATGATGAAACAAATCATATAACTAGTACAGTAAAACCTTTGTTTGAGAGTAACTTGGTTTGAGAGCATTTTGCAAGACAAGCAAAATGTTTTAATACATTTTGCCCTGATATACAAGTGACGTCTTGATGTAAGAGTAGCGTCATGTCACAACTGAGTATAAAAAAGAAGAGAGGAGCCTCTAAGAGTCGGTTCACACTAGGACGACTTCCAGCGCAACTTTCAGAGGCGACTCTGACACGACTTGAACATGAACCACAGGGCGATCTGGGGCGATTTACAACACAACTTGAAGTCGTCTCCAGGACAGGAGACTTTCCAGTGGCCAATCAAACAACAATCAGCTCTGGGAGAGGGAGGGGGAGGGAGAGGTTTGCCTGAGAAATGTATGTTATCTTCCTGGAAAGTCGCTTCAGTTAAGACAGTGATCAGACTTGGATCAGACTTGGAGGCGACTTCCATTGAAATCAATGGGTACAAATCGCCTACAAGTCGGATTGAAGTAGTACAGGAACCTTTTCTGAAGTCGGATCGCCTTGAGTCGTGTGTATTAACACCGCTCCCATTCACTTCCATTGTTTTTCTCTACAGCGCGACTTGGGACGACTTGAGGCGACATGAAGTCGGATCGCAAGTCGCCCCAGTGTAAACCGGCTCTAAGTGTAGCAATATGGTTACATTTAATGAAGGTACAACATTTAGCAACTTATTGCTACACTTAGAGGCGCCTCTCTTCTCTTTTATACCCTGTAAATAAAATGCTTTGATATACAAGTGCTTTGGATTACAAGCATGTTACAAGCATAAACAAATTATGCTCGCAAACCAAGGTTTTACTGTATTATTGTTTCTATAACTCCTAATGGAAACAGTTAGGTTTAATAACATGGACTTAAGCAAACATTATTCTGCATGAAGAATATTCCAGTTTGTATTTGGGACAATCATCATGGCATATCAAAAAAGGACATATGTGATGAGAACATTTTGTGTAATTTCATGATTCTCCTAAGTTAGGAAGTACTGCAACCACCTTAAAATAAAAGTAAAGCAATATTTGATTCAAATTTTTACTACTTAAAAGAGTCCCTCTGAGAGTGTTAAAAACAGTTAAGGCTACAGTTCTCCCCTTCAATCTGAAGCTGTCCCTTGCAGAACCTCTTCGTCGCCACAAAATTCCTTCAGTCTTTTGGGTTGAATGACTTCCAGAATTACTCAACTCTGAAAATTGAGTGCAAGGCGTCATGCCTCAGTCTGGTGTGATGGTTTGGGGGTTTCCGCTTCTCCATGAGGTTCAGTCCACTTCAGAAGTTCTGTCTAACCAATTAAGCGCCGGAAGGTTTTATCACCCCCCCATACCTTCATGATCAGGCCATTTTTGGTACTTAGCACTGCACTATTTTAACTAGTAATTGTTTACTCATGCAACGCTGTACCCAAATTAAATTGACATAATTTTTTTAACACAAATAGAGCTTTGCTTTGGTGCTATTTGATCACCACTGTTTTGTTTATATATATATATATATATATATATATATATATATATATATATATATATATATATATATATATATATAAATAATATAAATAAATAATATATATTTTACTTTCTGGTATAAAACATATCCAACAAAAAAATCGAATTTCTTCATAATGTCTTTAGTAAAAACAAAAACAAAAAAACAAAAGCGCATAAAAAATTAGTTTGTGTGAAAGTTCTACAAACTATGGTATATATACTGGAATTTGTTTTAATACTTGTACTGGCGGTGATCAGCGACTTATAGCAGGACTGTAATATTATGGTGGGAAATCTGACACTAACTGACACAGGGTGGGGACTGACTAAATGACACTGACATCACCAGTGACACTAATACAGTGATCAGTGCTAATACTATACACTGTCACTGTACTAATGACACTGGCTGGGAAAAGGTTACCATCTGAGGGCAATCCAAAGGTTTAAGTGTTACTAAACCCAGAACCTGCATTCATTATATCTGGTCTCCCATAGTACACAGAACATGGAAATGCAATTGTTTTAGTAAATATAAAGTGCTAAATACCCTTTCTCATCAGCAATATTTAGCAGTCTTATGACTTCTATCAGTGTCCAAACGAGCACTGGTTAAAGCTTGTGAAAAGGAGTTTTCATTCCTCTCCGACTATCCTATGAGGCTGTATGACTCATTACCCTCTGTCTGGGCAGTGCTGATTTGCCTATTGCTGATCACTTGCACCCCCCCCCTTCCCTTCCCCTCCCCCAAAAAAGGAAAACTCTCTAGCAATACACATCAAACTGAACATGTGCAGAGTGCCCCCAAGGCTCTGTACTATCAGAAGATGGATTGGAGACTGTGGAAGAAGGGGAGGATCAGAGAAGACAGGATCAAACAGCCTTTTTACACAATGCGCAGAATTAACCCCACAGGTTCCACAGTGAGTATAACAAGCATGCTTTACTGCATATACAGACTAATTTTACTGTTGTGGGTTTAGTAACACTTTAATTATGTGCCTAACAAGAGTAGTATGCTGCTTTTACTAAGCGGTGTGACTGTTTTTACTTTGCGGGGAGAAAAAAACAGCCACATTGCTGTTCTTTGTAGAGAGTCCTGTGTTATTTACCAACCCAGGGCTCTCTTCTGTCATTCGCTTAGCGGACCAGTAATTCCCGGCCATAATTCACTGATCGGCCTGTGCTGTAGCGAATGACAGCACAGCCAGCGGGTGAATGCTCCCTAACGTTGAATCACAAATATATATATGATCCCCTGCAGCGGGCCTGCACTGTAGTAGCAGTAAAGCTACAGGAGGTGGCCCGGGAACCGGTTAAGGGCTTGCTGACCCACTTTTAATAATAAAAAAGAAAACGGTGCAGACAGAAAATCGGTTCCCTATGCAGGGGTTTCCACCATCAACACAAATATAAACAACTTCAGCCTTGTGGCTCTCTCTAGCAGCGCCACTTCTCAGACCTGTTACCTTGGTCCTCCAGACCATCAAACACAGCACCTCAGTGCTCCTGTAGATGCTCTGTACCTTGGTTCTCTTCCAGCTTTTTGCTGCTCTGTAACTGTCTGCTCCTGCACTGTGCAAACATACAAGCTCTGGCTGCCCCATCCAGCCTCTTTGAGTTCCGTGGATGGATTGGGGTCCTCCTTACCCCAATGCAGAGAACTACTTTCTCCCGGTTGGCACCCTGAACTGTTGTCAGGTCCTAGATTATAAAAGCTGTGAACACCTGCACACTCAGCTTCCTACTTACTGGCAAGACCCGGCAGTGGCGTATCTAGGGTATGGCAGCCATGGCAAATGCCATGGGCGCCATGGGGGCAGCAAAAAGCTACCCCCCGCACGAAAAAAAAACACCGGTCCTACTGTGGCAGCCTCCCGCACCAATGTAGCTCCCTGCATGGCGGCCGGCCTGCTGAAGTGTGGCGCCGACACAGCAATTGCTAATATTGCTACTTGGCCTGGGAAGGGGGGTGTCAGGTGCCCCCATGACGGCCAATGACTGGCCATTAATGGCACAGTGGCTGCGTTTGATTGGCACAGTGGCTGCAATTGTTTTTTTTTTTCAGTTTGTTTGCCCCCCCCCCCCCTAAAACTTTCAGCACCAGCTGCCAATGGTCCCCAGTGTGCCTCTCTGTCCTCGTCGCACTGTGTCCCTCTCTGTCCCTGGTTATCTGAAAGGTTTCAAATGTTTTGACAGGGGCGCAGTTTCAGTGCTTGCCATAGGTGCCATTTTCACTACATACGCCTCTGAGACCCGGACACTAGGTTAGTGACTCCTTACCTTCCAAAGCACTTCTCCGAGCTCAAGCACCGATTTGGAAATTAGTAAACCAGGAGAAAGATAAAAAAAAAAAACACTTTGCTCAGAACTGACATTCTGGAGCCCCACACTCTGCATTTGGACAAACCCTGTGTCACTTTCTTCTATGTTTTCACAGTGACAATTTTGTTTAAAGAGTTTTTTATATCTAGTAAGAAATGTCCACACTGGGCTTGTTGCTTTGTTATTAAAATAAACACAATCCTCAATGCTTACCATTCTTAGTAAGAAATGTATAATGTAAAGGGTATGGAGGACAAGAGTAGGTTAGTGGTTTGCAAAGTGTTGGACTTTTGCCACTGATTGTACTCATTTTGTATACACTGAATGCATGGATTCAATTATTGAACACTGATTGTATTGCAAAGTTAAATATTCTCTGTCAAAAAAAAAAGGGGTGTGCAACAGAGAACCCTCATAGCATGATTTTGAGGGTCATGAATTTGAAGTGACAAGCATTTCAGCCTATGGAACATTTATTCGTTTTTATTTCATGGGTCTCACTTAGATACTGTTATGGTGGGACTGTTAGTTGGTTTCACTTTTGGAAACTTGCAAATATTCATTCATTTGAACTTCGCCTGCATCTTCTTGACTAAAACCACTAGAATCTGTTGAGAGTTGTTTTACATTCTGAGGATTTTTTCGCTTGCAAAGCCTAAGTAGCCATGATTTGTAACCATGTCCTATAAACACATACAACAGAGGATCCAGGCAGGTGTTCAGTACGGCTAAACATAACGATGCCACAACAGTCGTTTGGAGGACCTTGTGTAAGCTGCATTCATCTGAGTGGTGGACTAAATAATGGAGATGGACAGTTCTCTGGATGTGGTATGGGAGAAAACAGACACAGCAAACAAGCAGAACTAAGATAATCCTAGTGACCTGTTTTCTGATACTTCTTTTCTCCATAGGCAAAGACTTGATGTGTCTGATCAGTAACACATTACTAATTACAATTATCAGCAAAGGAAGAATAAATCCAACAATTAGAGCATAATAGTTCATGTACATTATTCTTTTCCATGCCTGTACTAGAGCAGGCTCAAAGCACCTTGTTAATCCGTCACGGTGAACAGTACCTAAAAGCAGGAAGGGAGAAGTGCTAGCACAGGTAAAAACCCATACGCAAGCACAGGTGATGGTTATTTTTTTCTTAGTAACTGTTCCAGGATATGCTACTGAGATGTACCGAAACACACTCAGGCAGGCCAAGAAGAAGATGCTGGAGTACATGCTGAAATAGAAGGAGAATGATACAACCCGGCAGAGGAAGTCCCCAAATATCCAGACTGCCCCCTTCAGATAGTAGATTATTTTAAGAGGCAGGAAGATTAGGAATATTAAGTCAGCTATGGCGAGATTTAGTAAACAGATAGTAGAGGTGCCTTTCTTTTTTCTGATCGTGTAAAAGACATATACAGCTGCTCCGTTAAACAGAAGTCCAACAAGAAAAACTATGATATAAATGGAGATGTACACCGGGTGCTTGAAATCATCTTCAGGAGGGCAAGGATGATTGGTATTGCTCTGGTTGCCATCATCGATGTCCATCTAAAATAGGATAAATTATAATGAAGTTTTGTTCAATATGCAAATACCATGAAAATGCTACATAATTACAGTTCATACAGTGTTGTGCTATCCAGATAAAGTACTAGTGCATCAATACTTCAATCAAATGAAAACAGATTAAGTGTTTAAAACAAACATACAAACATGATTCATGCAAATAAAATAGATTCATTAATATCCAAGGAAAATTCATATAGAAAAAGTGCACAGTGTAAAGCAATCCATCAATATCTATGCAGTGCAGATAGTCCACTCTCAAGCCCCTTACCGACAGGTAAAACCTCAAAGACGGAGGTCTGGCTGCACTCTTAGGCCTCGTACACACCATCGAACATGTCCGATGAAAACGGTCCGCGGACCGTTTTCATCGGACATGTCCGCTCAGAGATTTCGGTCTGATGGCTGTACACACCATCAAACCGAAATCCCCGCGGACAGACAGCGCGGTGACGTGGTGGTGACGCCGCCACATCACCAAACAGGAAGTAAAATACTTCCACGCATGCGTCGAATCCATTCGACCCATGCGGGAGATATCTGTCCGCTGGTTAGGTGTACTAACCAGCGGACATGTCGGACGGACGGGTTTCCAGCCGACAAGTTTTAAAGCATGCTTTAAAACTTGTCTGCTGGAAAAACCTGTCTGCTAGCCTGTACACACGGTCAGATCAGTCCGCTGAAATGGGAGTTTCCAAAATAACCAAGGCAGTCCACAGATGGAGCTCAGAAAGGGATAAATGCAAAGGAGGACTCATAGTGTAGCAGTATAACATACCAGCATTTATTAAGAGAAAAAAACTACTCACAAAAGGTAAAAAATAGCATGCACAATCAGCACCCTGGCGGCGTGACTACGTCACTGCTGTAGCTCCACCCAGGGGCGCAACACATTTTTATTTATATTTGTTAACCATATGTACAGTATGTGGATATATAGTGAGTGCAGCTATCACTGTTTTAGTTTTTTAGCTCCTGAGATTATAGTAGTTCTGACACTTAGGGCAACTATTTTAGTTTTTTGGGTTAATACAGTGTAACTAGCACTACAGAATGACAGGTCACAGCAATAAGCTGGACCAATGTGGGCGAGCTCAAAGGGAGGAAGAGGACAGTCTCCCTGCTGTTTTTTGTCTTGCAGGTCTGCGAGCCATCCGCGGGCAGCAACAGCCGCGTGATTGGCCGTCGGGAGGAGCCGCTGATTGGTCGAATTACCGCCGAGCCTCCCGTGCTGGGAGGCTATATAAGGAACCAAGCGCGGCGGCTTTTCAGTCAGCTCCAGTCAGAGGAGCAGCGCTGCACGGCTTCTGTCATGAAGCGGCGTGCAACAGGAGACCGTGAGGCACTCTTATGCCGGCTGCTAGAGAAAGCAGAAGGCATGGGAGGTGAGGAGTGGCTGCGCCAGTGTTTGGAAGAGGAGAATGTTCCAGCTTCCCCTGCGCCCACTCCCTCACTGCCAATGACGGACTCCGCTGCCTCCGGGAGCGGGACTAGAAAGCAGCCTATGAGGAAGAAAAAAGGCAAGAGTGCAGCTGCCTCCCCTCAGCCAGCAGGTCCGAGGAAGGCTGGCAGGCCTGTAGCAAAGGGTGCACCTCGGAAGAGGGGGTGCAGCGCTTCTTCCCCATCAGCTGTGGAGGCGAGTGAGCAGTCAATGGAAGATGGGAAAGGTATGTTACCTGCAGTGTCACAGTTTGCTGTGTTAGTGGACTCCTTATCCAATGTTTTAAATCAGTTCAAAGGGGCACATGCTAGTGGTGCTGGGGAATCTACACAGAGGGCACAGGTGTCTGGTGCAGGTAATTCTATACAATATGTGATTGGTGAATCCTCAGGGGCACAAATGAATATTGGTGCTGAGCAGAGCCCGCAGCTGCGGGGTAACACAGCTAAAAGTTATCAGTGTGCACAGGTGTCTGGTGCTGATTATGGTTTGCAGCCTGACAGAGAGGTTATGGATAATTATGAGATGCATTGTACAGATGACATTAGTGCCGTGTGGCAGGATTGGTGTATGCCTGCCAGTCAGGATACCAAAAAATTGGTGTCAGTTAAAGGTGTCAACCATCCTAACCTGGTTTATCCCGCGGTCCCTCTCAGGTTGTCAGCTGCAACGGTTGGCGAGTCCTCATTTAAGGAACCTCTTCCGTGCGTTCTGTCCCCGCTAGGTTTCCATCTGCCTAAAGCGGTTAAAGACAAGATCTGGAAGGGTGAGTTTCTGGATTTATTGTCACTACTACCCGCTTCCAAAGAATTCTTAGCTAAATCAGATAAGCAATCTGGTGACAGGTCGGAGGAGGATAGGAGCAGGGCTATTCCAAAAACATTTCAGAACTGGCTGCAAGCATTTTGCATCTATGCTGCAGTGATGGGTGAACGGTTTCCGGAAAAATGTTCCGGTCTTTTCCAGCATGTCGACATAATAGACGAAGCTTTTCGTCATTTTGGCGGATCAGCTTGGTTCACGTACGATGAGAACTTCCGTCAGAAGCTGGCAGTCCACCCTTCACTTCATTGGGGGTCAAAGGATGTGGGCTTGTGGCTCAACCTGATGTTGACCACTAAACCACAGTTCGCGGCTAGGCCGTTATCCAACCCGGCGCAGACTACCCTGCGTAAAGGTTTTTGCTTCGCCTTTAATGAAGGCCAGTGCAAATATCTGGCGAATTGCAGGTATAGACATGAGTGCTCTTACTGCAACGGTACACACCCAGCATGTAGGTGTTTTCGCAAGTCGACACCAGTGAGCCTAATAAGAATGCGCCCGTGGTTAGAGCTTTACCCAGACCACAGGAGGGCGGCTCTCTTAATTAACGGTTTCAGGGATGGGTTTTTAGTGCCTTCCTTCCAAGGGTCAGGCTGTAAAATGTTTTCTAATTTACTTTCGGTTCGCACGCATGAGAGTGTGGTGCAAGAGAAAATTGCCAAGGAATTGGCAGATGGCAGGATTGCCGGCCCCTTCTCGGTCCCCCCATTTTCTAATTTCCGTTTGTCCCCGCTAGGGATAGTCCCTAAGAAGGAAGCTGGTACTTACAGAATGATTCACCATCTATCGTACCCTCCAAAATCCTTGTTGAATGACGAGGTGGCGGATGTTGTTGCCCCAGTTTGCTACTCATCTTTTGACGAAGCCCTGGTCATGCTACGACAAATGGGACAGGGTTCCTTGATGGCGAAAGCGGATATCAAGTCGGCTTTTCGCCTTCTCCCGGTACATCCGCAAGGGTTTAATTCACTAGGTTTTCATTTCCAAGGCGAATATTTCTTTGACAAGTGCATGCCCATGGGGTTCTCCCTATCCTGTTTCTATTTCAAGGTTTTCTCCACCTTCCTACACTGGGTCTTGTCCAAGAAATTCCCCCATGGGGCTTCCCTCCACTATTTGGATGATTACCTTTTCATCGGGACTAAGGGAACTGACGAATGCTTGGAGGCCTTGCAGGCGTTCTGTGAAATTTGCAAGGATTTTGGTGTGCCCCTGGCACACGAGAAGACTTGTTTTCCGGCCACGTCAATAGAATTCCTGGGCATAATGATAGATTCCGTGAACATGGAGTTTAGGCTACCTGATCAGAAATTACAAAAGATGAGGTTATTGATTGATTCTTCCCTGTCTAGGAAGAAAGTTCTTCTGAAAGAAGCCCAGTCTCTCCTGGGGCTGTTTGCCTTTGCAGCCAGAGTCATTCCTATGGCCAGAGTGTTCTCCCGCAGATTTTCCTTGTCCATTCGAGGGTTGAGTAATCCACATGCGCATATCCGTTTGTCCAAAAGCATTAAAGAGCATCTTAGGATTTGGGATGCCTTTTTAAGCAATTTCAATGGTGCCACAGTGTGGCAACAGGATTTTGAAACAAGCAGTCAGTTAGAATTTTTTTCCGACGGAGACTCTTTACCAAAATCGGTGTTGCGGGGTGTCAGACTGACACCCCACAACAACGATTGGCGCGATGCGCGCCCCCAATATGACGTCCACTCAGGATATTGAAACCACTTTGCTGCCGTCATTTTGAAATAGGGCGGGCAGCAAGTGGTTAAGGATTCTCCACAGAAATGTATACAGATAGAGGAAGAGCTTTGGTGGTTGCTAAAGCAGAAAGTGACTCAAAGTCTGACCAAAGAACATAGACACAGTAACTAAAAACTTAACAAACAATACAAGTCTTCCCCACATAATTCAGAATTAAAAAGGCAGTTCCTCTTTAAAGCGGTTGTATAGTCCCAGAAATGTTTTTTTTTGTGTCACCTGTAAGGCAAAAGGCATAATGAGCTAATATGCTAGTACGCATACTAGCTCATTATGAAATACTTACCTTAGAACGAGGCATCGGTAACTTAGCTGGTCCACGCCGAGATACAGTAGCTGACATGTTGTCTCGGCGTGTCTTCCAGGTATCACGGCTCCAGCGCTGTAAGTGGCTGGAGCCGCAATGTCATATGCGTGAGGGAGACTTCTTTCCGGCAAGGTCTGGCGTCTGCATGCACCGCTGCAGTCAGCGGCTCATTGCAAGGGGAATATCTCCTAAACCATAAAGGTTTAGGAGATATTTTTTTACCTACAGGTAAGCCTTATTCTAGGCTTATCTGTAGGTAAAAGTACAAAAAAAGACTATACAACCACTTTAAAATAATCAATTAATAAAAGTCAAGCAGAGTTGTTTCACAGTAGGTAATATCAAATTAGTGCCTGTTCCAGAACAGGCAAGGTTTGGGTGGTTTGGGCATTAGGGAAGGGAAGGGGGGTTGCAGGTGCGGTTGTGATCGTATTGGGGGGAGGGGGGGTAGGTTTATGGGCATTGGGTGTAAAGGGAGGTGTTCTTCTAGCAGGAATAAGGTAACAGCAGGAGGGCATGGTGTTAACATTGGGAAAGGCATGCACAGGCATGGATCAATCACTGATCCAGAACAAGCTTGCAGCTAATAAAGTTGGAACTCTTGCTATATAGATTCAGCGGTGCAGCAGACGCTCTCATCTTAGTCTGCTCACCCCAGGGATAGTGAGAGCAGGACGCTCTCAAACGAGTCGGCTCTCCCCAGGGATAGTGCAGCCAGGCAGGGTCCTCCCAGCTTTCAGGTGCTGCAGACACAGATCAAAAAAACAGGACTAAGACCCCCCCCCCACACCCCCCTAGCCAATTGATCTAGGGTTGCACCGATCGCCGTTAAGGGGTCAGGAAGGAATTTTTTACCCCGATCGCTGCAGATTGGCACAGCACGCCTGGGGTTTTTCGCCTTCCTCTGGACCAATCGGGGAGAGAAGACTCAACGAGTGACGGCTCACTTGGACAGTCTTCCACCCATCACGTCCGGCGTCTCGCGGCTCTTCTCGCATCCGCGCCAGACCAGGCCTCATTCACGGCCGCCGCAATTAGGAAAGACTGACGACAATGTGACTGGCGACAATGGCTAATCTGCGATACTCTGCGGACTCTATTCGGGGTCTGAGACAATTCGCAACAGCATTACCAGCCGTCACCAAAAAGGCCTTAAAAATAGAGCAATTTTTGAGATTCGATCGACGATCGACCATCAAAAATGTAAACTATTTAACCCAGCTCAAGCACATATCATGTGCTTTGATCAACACAAGATCGGCAGTAAAACACCGATTAGAAATCCACGATTTCTTACTACAAAACGATCTAGACTGCCTCTTTATTACAGAAAGCTGGCTCTCAGACGACTGCAACACCATTCTCGGAGAATTGGTGCCAGAAAACTATCGCATTATAACGGAAAACAGAATAGGGCAAAGAGGAGGAGGCCTGGCGGTGATCCACAAGAATCACATTACAATCACTAAGCCAGCCCTTCAAAATCCTCTTCCATTCATGGAAACCCTTACTCTTCAACTTCAAACTTCCCCCCAGGAGACTGTTCACATTCTCCTCTGCTATAGGCCACCTGGGCCAAAATCACAGTTTTTGCCATCTTTAACAGAGTTTATATCCACTTATACCCTTAACAGCAAACACCTTTTGCTGCTCGGGGACTTCAATCTGTGGGCCAACTCCGCACAGGATCCCATTGCGGACGCCTGCATCGATCACCTGGAGGGATTAGGGCTACAGCAACTTATATGCGGGCCAACACATGCTTCAGGTCAAACACTCGACCTAATTTTCAGACAAAATCTGAAAATAAGCATTTTAGAAAATGAACCATTGCCATGGACAGACCACCATGCAATCAATTTCATAATCTCCAAAATTCCCCCAGTGATAAAAGCACCCAAGCCGGTGACAATACACTGGGCTAGATCTCAGAAGAAGCTCCATTCGGAACTCTTTAAATCTACCTTGGGAAACAGAATCAAAACAATCCATCCACATCAAACAGCCGCAGATACACTGGATGCCATAAACGCAGCCCTGCTACAGTCAGCCGATTTATTAGCACCGAAACGCAAAGCCTGCATCCGAAAAAGAAAGTCTGGCTGGTTCAACAACCAGCTGTCGCTTCTGAAGCAAGAGCGCAGAAGGGCGGAAGCCGCCTGGAAAAGAAGCCCTGCAGAGGATAACCTCATCATCTACAAGGCAATAACAACACGATATCATAAAGAAATCTTCAAAGCCAAGAAACATCATTTTTCTATGGCGATTAACAGCGCCCTAAACCGCCCCCGCGAACTCTTCAAGATGGTCACCCAGACCATGAATCCAGGATGTCTTGAAGTCCCCAACTCAGACACCCAAGAGTTCTGTAATGAACTATCGGATTTCTTCATCAACAAAATTGAAAGAATCCGGGAAAGCATCTTGCAAAACAATACCCCCCTCAACCCCACCGTCAATCAACCACAAAACACCCACAGAAACGCTCTACAATCAACAAAGTTCACTCTGGAACCGATCTCCATCGATACCACAAAAAATATCATTGGTGCTTTGCGGAACAGCACATCGCCCAATGATATCATTCCCACCAAACTGCTGAAGGAATGTGCCGACATCCTGGCACCACCCATCACACAGCTTATAAACCAGTCATTTAAGGAAGGCACAGTGCCATCCCTGTTGAAAGAGGGCACAATCCAGCCCATCTTGAAAAAACCTAACCTGGATCCCAAGGACCCAACTCACCGCCGTACCATAACAGGCCTAAATGTTCTCTCCAAGATAATGGAGAAAGTAGTGGTACAACAGCTGCAACAGCATCTAGATACCCACAATCTACTGGATCCATTACAATCAGGCTTCCGTCCCGGACACGGGACAGAAACGGCCTTACTCAAAATATGGGACGATGCCCTCGAGGCCGCAGACGAAGGAGAATCTTGTCTCCTGGTTCTGCTGGACCTAAGCGCAGCCTTTGACACGGTAGACCACAAACTGTTACTGATGCGACTAGCCAAGGTAGCAGAAGTCGCAGAAGGTGATTTACCATGGTTTTCTTCCTTTCTTGAAAACCGATCACAAACAGTTAAATTGGGTTCTTTCACGTCGGAAAAGCGCACGGTGTCATGTGGAGTCCCCCAAGGATCCCCCCTGTCACCGGTGCTTTTCAACATCTATCTTCGCCCTCTCTTTGATATTATCAGTAGCCAAGAACTACTCTATCACTCTTATGCAGACGATACGCAACTGTATTTTCGCATCTGCAACAAAAAGGATCATCATCCCAGTTTAGAGAAATGTCTCTCTTTGATAGAAAACTGGATGACAAAGAGTTATCTTAAACTCAACAGTTCAAAAACAGAACTCCTTATGTTTCACGCCAGCCGAAAGAGTCAACTGGCAACAACCTGGACACCCCCGCCCATTCTGGGCCAAATCATCACCCCTAGCTCCAAAGTCAAAAGTCTCGGGGTCATCTTCGACACCTTCATGACAATGGACGCACAAATAGGGTCAGTAGTCAGCGGAGCGCACCATCTGTTGCGCCTACTACGCAGACTTATTCCATTTATCCCCAAAGAAGACGTAGCAGTCGTGGTGGGAACAATCGTGAATTCCAGACTGGACTATGCTAACGCCCTGTACCTCGGACTCCCAAAGTACCAAATCTCCCGTCTGCAAGTCGTTCAGAATACGGCCGCCAGACTGGTGACTGGGAAAAAAAAATGGGAATCAATCTCACCTTCGTTGAGAACCCTTCACTGGCTGCTAGTAAAAGACAGAATTGCATTTAAAGCACTCTGCCTGACACATAAGTGCATCCATGGGAAGGCTCCGCAATATCTTTGCGACAAGATAGAACCTCACAATTCGAATCGCGTTCTGCGATCCACCGACCAAAATCTGGTCAGGGTACCAAAAACCAAATACAAGTCCAAAGGAGAAAGAAGGTTTGCTTTTCAGGGTCCTAGACTATGGAACGCTTTACCAACCAGCATTCGGTTGGAGGAAAACCACCTGACTTTCAGAAGACGGATCAAAACTCTGCTCTTTTGATGTCATGAGACACGAACAACTAGCGCCCAGAAGCGATTCAGTTCGCATGCGCCGCGCTTTATAAGTTTTTCATTCATTCATTCACAGGCTTGGTAAGAGAGGGAGTACTGGTGCAGTTGAGAAGAGTGGCATACAGCTGTTATATTGAGGGGTGTATGTGCAGACAATGTTTTGGTGCTTTGTGATGAGATGAAGGTGCTATGAGATGAAGGTGGTACTGGAAGAGCACCAGTGAGAGCAAACATAAAGGTGCAGTGGGGTGGGGAGTTGAGAGCAGGAATAGTTAGAGAGTAGAGATGCAGTTTAGATGAGGGGGCACGGCGCCATGGAGGGAGAACAGGCATGGAGGGGGGACAGTGAGAAAAATACAGGGGTGCAGTTGTCAGAGGAGGGTTCAGGCACCGTAGTGAGAGCAAGGGGGGATAGGCGTGTAGGGAAAATGTAAGGTGTGCAGGTGTGGTGTTGAGGGTTGGGGTAGTTTACATGGATAGGATGGTGTTGGGAGCTAGTGGTGGGGGTGCTGTCAGGAGTGGGGTGGAGGGAATGGAGTGTGCATGAAGGTACTGGGTGAGAGTTGGTAGGTAGTTGTACATGTGCACTGGTGAAAACTGTAGGGGTGTGCACAGGCACGATGGTTATATAGGGGTACCCCTCAGGTGAGCTGGAAGCATGCACAGATGCAGTGCTGGAAGACAAAGTGAAGGTGTGGTGGGTAGTGAGAGAATAGGGGTATAAGCAAAGACTAATAAATTGGATATAACCGTGATCATATATATATAATAACAATAGAGTGAACTAATACACAATTATTATATTAAATAGTGTCTCTGTGTCATAGGTAGACTCTATGACGTGAAGTCCCAATATAAAGTGGATAATAGGTAGGTAATTGAATCTTCTTTTTTGCTGTGATCTTGCTTAAGTGAAAATAAAGTGCCACCACCACACTTGAATCTTCTTTACACCAAAAATGTGCTGAAGAAAATGGATGCGTTTACCAGCACATTTTGGGTGTAAAAAAGATTCAAGTGTGGTGGTGGCACTTTATTTTCACTTAAGCAAGATCACAGCAAAAAAGAAGATTCAATTACCTACTTATTATCCACTTTATATTGGGTTGGGACTTCATGTCATAGAGTCTACCTATGACACAGAGACACTATTTAATATAATAATTGTGTATTAGTTCACTCTATTGTTATTATATATATATATGATCACGGTTATATCCAATTTATTAGTTTATCACTTGTGGTCTAGCGCCCTCTACCTATCTTTTCAACGATTGCAATCAGTATTGTATATGAGGAGCAGCTTTTTGTAATTTTAAGTTTTGTATTTTGTTTGGCGCTGAATTGCTGAATTTCACTTTTTTCTTATAAGCAAAGATGATTGTAAAAGAATCCAGGATGCAGGTGTACATGGTGGCGAGGAAAGTGGAAAGCAGGAATGTAGTATGATGATAGAAGGGGATATACAGGCACAATAAGTGGTGAGAGGAAGGAGACTACAGGTACAGCAGGTGCTTAGAGAATGGGGTGTAGGTGTGGTGAGTAGTGAGAGAAGCTGCAGGTACGGTTCTGTCTTGACAGTGCAGGCACGGTGGGTTATGAGAAAATGGGGTGCGGACACAGTGGCTGCTGGCCCATTGCATGCTGAAAGAAGAAGGTCTGGACTCTTGGTGGATTTAAAAACAAGTGGGGATCTAATGCAGTCAGTGCTGACAGGGGGTGCAGGATCCGTGTGTGGTGAGAGAAGAGGGGCAGCAGAGAAGTGTTGGGTGATAGTAGGGGGTAGGCTGACATTGCAGGAGGGTGGCTGGGTGATATAGCAGGGGGACACCACCAGCTACCCTGAATATTGATAGGAAGCTGTCTCCCCACACAGGACCTGCCCTTTTCTCTGCTCACACTGCAGGATATTCTGAATGAAAGGATGACATACTGTCCAAGCTTCTCTGCTGCCGTTTCAGCCCTATATTATACTATACTATACTGTGTAACCTGTCAGGACTTCACAGACGGCTCAAAATTTGTCCGGTTCAGCAGGAACAGCCAAATTTCAATTACTCTATGGCCTGGCTGGTTGTACTAAAATCGATCTATTGATCGACTTCAGAACAACCAGTATGTTGGGTATTTTTCTTACCACCACTGCCCGCGACTATAGCTGGCAGCAATAATCATTGTATTCTGACGGCAAGGAAACCTCTCGCTGTTAGAATACACCTGACTGTGTTGATGGGGAAATCAAGCAAATTTCTTTCCCTCAACCCACCTTGGGGGTAAGAAGGTAAAAAAATTGCATAATGTATGACCGGCTTTAGACAGCAGGCTGAGGAGGAGACAATTCACAGCAAATGGGTTTAGAGGAAAGCTGACATTGGGCTCAGGAGTAAACTTCTGCCTCTGTGCTCTTCTCAGCCTCCCACATCATCTCCTCATGCAAGCAAGTGGCTGGGGAAGTACAGGATCTCTTGGGGCTGGTAGGGGAGAGCGAGGTGGCTACAAGCAGGGGTTTTACTGGAATTTTCTTACTACTGAATTGGCAAATAGAGAGGAGGGGCGAGGGGGGAAGCGGCAGGCTGATAAACTCAACTCTCTGTCACTCTGCACTATCCTCCTGTTAGCATGCTTCTCTTTACAGCATGAACACTGTAGCTCATGTAGTTTGTAACACCAGTTTTTTTTTTGTTATCCAGCAGTAATAGGCTCGAACTGAACAGCCGTAGTTGCAGCCTAAAAGCTATAGGTAAGTTTACTTAAGACTGTCCACCTGCCAGCACTGCCCAAAATCTGGGTCAGACAACTACAACTTATATGCTACATGGTTTTGCAATCACTTATGTCAGGACATTTTTTCAAGGTCTTCTCTTTGCTTTGTTACGTCAACACGTTTCACAGAATATACCACTTTTCAGGACAAGATGGTGGTGGAATCATATAATGTAATGGTGCCATTGTGAACAGACAGATGCACTTACTAGGCCAGAGGCACAGGCTATTCCAGCCATTGAGGATATATAGGGGAACCCAGCTAAATTTTTTATGTTTAATTGTTGGGCTATGCTCCTATATTGGGCTATGCTGTATAGAGCCTTGGCATCACTGGAAATGGTCCTAATAGCTGACCTCTGGGGAATATAAGGTGCGTCTTGAGGTGCTCAACATTAAGGCCATATGGGGTTACCTCTACCATCCCTCCTAGTTTTAAACACTCCTGTCTGTGGTCCACCTTTATGTGTTGGTCCACGATGTGGTTTCTGCAACCCATGTCCGCCTGAGACACTTTGTACATGGTCGGTATACCTAACATTATATGATCCCACCACCGTTTTGTCCTGAAGAAGCTGTATATTGCATGAAACACATGAAAGCAACAATATGGGGAGGGAGCCTTGATAGAATTTCGTCACATAAGCGATTGCAAAACAATGCAACATATCAGGGGGTTGAACCTGATTTTTGGCAGTGCTGATAAGTCGACTCCCTTTTTCAGCTTGTATGTATTTTTGTATAATTATTTTAAAGATAGTTAACAAAATTGTATGATTTTATATCATAACATGTGTGCCCAATGAATTACCATTTAGGTAATTTTTGTCCGTGGAATAACACCTATTGGTGGTTACTGCGGTATTTGTTCATATACTGTACATGTTTAACAACTTGCCGAGCATGCTATAGCCGAATGATGGCTATAGCGCAGCCGGCTAATTCTGGGATGCTGTCACATGCGGAATGCAGGCGGCGCGCTCTGCCGTCACTGCTGATCACAGATTAAGGTAAAGAGTCAATCAGCGACTCTTTATCACATGATCAGCTGTGTCCAATCACAGCTGATCATGGATGTAAACAGAAGCCAGTTATCGACACACCTTCCCTCATGCTGACAGCTTGAGGAGAGGAGAAGAGAGCCAATAACCAGCTTGTGTAAAAGGGACATGTACAGTGATAATAAGGGCACTGATTATCAGTGCAGTCCCAACAGTACCCACCAGTGCTGCCAATCAGTGCCCATCAGTGTCTCCTCATCAGTGTCGCCTACCAGTGCCACCTACCAGTGGTCATCAGTGCCATCTATCAGTGCCAATCATTGCGGCCCATCAGTGCAGCCTTATCAGTGCCCATCAGTGCAGACTATCAGTGCCCATCAGTGCAGCCTCATCAGCGCATATCAGTGTTTTTACATTTTTATAACAAACCATGAAAACATTTTATTTATTTTTTCCAAATTTTCAGGATATTTTTAGGTTTTAAATTTTTTGAGGAAAGGCAAAGCATGTAGCTGCTGACTTTTAATTGAACCCATTCACATAGCTCCCAACTGTCTTGGATTTTGAGGGACTGTCCCTGATTTGGCACAAAGTCCCTCTGTCCCTCTTTCATCCTCATTTGTCCCTCATTTTGCACTATTCATCTATCAAAACGTGTTTCCCGGTGCTAAGCCTTTCATCCAATTTCTAAATCACTGCATTTGTAAATCTCAATAGTAGGGATGAGCTTTGTGTCGATGATGTTCGATCGTTCGTCGAATTACAAACGTTATGGGCCATTCACGCCAAATTCGAGTGGCGTGTCTCGGGCCATAATTCACTGCGGCAATCGCAGAGCATTGCTGGCTGATGATTGGCCAAGCACTATGACCCGCATGCTTTGGCCAATCACAGCGCGCAAAAAGCAGAGAGCCATAATTGGCCAAAGCCAGGGTGGCTTTGGCCAATTATGGCTCAGGGGGTTTAGTATACGCCCCACACTATAAAAGGCCACCTGGAAGTCGGCCTTGTGTAGTGTGTTGCGGTGGGTAAGAGAGAGACAGAGAGAGAGAGTGTCATTTTTTTGAGTTAAATAGAGCAGGCAGGCTAGTCAGTTAGGCCGCGTACACACGGTCGGTCAAAACCGATGAGAATGGACCGAAGTTCAGTTTCATCGGTCCAAACCGACCGTGTGTACGGCCCATCGGTCTTTGGTCCTTCGGACCAAAATTTTAAAACTTGCTTTAAAATCGAACCGATGGACCGCTGACCGATCGGTCCAAACCGATGGTTAGTACACAAAAGCATCGGTTCAAAACCCGCGCATGCTCAGAATCAAGTTGACGCATGCTTGGAAGCATTGAACTTCGTTTTTTTCAGCACGTTGTGTGTTTTACGTCACCGCGTTCTGACCCGATCGGATTTTGAACTGATGGTGTGTACACACATCAGACCATCAGGCCATTTCAGCGGTGAACCGATGAAAACGGTCCATCGAACCATTCTCATCGGATGAACCGGTCGTGTGTACGCGGCCTTAGAGTTACAGGGCCAGATTCACGTAGGGTGGCGTAAATGTAAGCGGGCGTAGCGTATCGTATTTACGCTACGCCGCCGCAACTTAGAGAGGCAAGTGCAGTATTCACAAAGCACTTGCGTCTAAAGTTACAGCGGCGTAGCGTAAATGTGCCGGTGTAAGTGCGCCTAAATCAAATGCGGAAGAGGTCGGCGTGTTTTATGCAAACTAATCATGACCCCACGTAAATGACGTTTCGAACGAACGGCACATGCGCGCGCATGCTCAGTATCACGTAGAATTTTCAAATTAAATTACGCCCGCTCAATGCTTAGTCGATGTGAACGTAACCTACGCACAGCCCCATTCACGGACGACTTACGCAAACGACGTAAAATACGACGCTGTTCGTACATTTCCGACATACATACCTAACATGACTTACCCCTGCTTTATGAGGGGTAACTTTACGCCGGCGTATGTCTTACGTAAACGACGTATCTTGATACGCAGGGCGCACGTACGTTCGGGAATCGGCGTATCTAGCTAATTAGCATATTTGACGCGGAAATATACGGAAGCGCCACCTAGCGGCCAGCGTAAATATGCACCCTAAGATACAACGGCGTAGGAGACTTACGCCGCTCGTATCTAGGCAACTGTGAGGTGTATCTGATTCTATGAATCAGGCGCCGAGTTGCGACGGGCCGCACTCAGAGTTACGACGGCGTATCTGGAGATACGCCATCGTAACTCCTATGTGAATCTGGACCACAGTGTGTAGAGGATATATATGCATCCCAGGTGTTGTATATATATTTATAAACTGTATTGAGTTTAGATAGACCCGCTCTTCCTAATATACTGACAGGCAGGCAGATGATTGTGCTAGCTGCAATATTTTCACTTGGTGTACTGTGTCCTCTGCACAGTGTGCACCTAAAGCCATGTGAATACAATTGCTGTTGTTCTCATATTAATACCACAGGCAGTGGCTGATCAGCAAGTATTTTCACTTGGTGTACTGTGTCCTCTGCACAGTGTGCACCTAAAGCTATGTTAATACATTTGCTGGTGTTTTCATATTAATACCACAGGCAGGGATCTGCAAGTATTTTCACTTGGTGTACTGTGTCCTCTGCACAGTGTGCACCTAAAGCCACGTGAATACAATTGCTGTTGTTGTCTTATTAATATCACAGGCAGTGACTGATCAGCAAGTATTGTCAGTATTTGTGCAGCTACATCTCCCTGCAGGCCATTAGTATGTCTGGAAAAACAACAAGGAGAGGCAGAGAGTCACGAGCCGATAAAAGAGGGCAAGTAGGCTCTGCGTCTACAGGCAACAGTGCTGCTGGTCGTGGACACGGTGCATCCTCATCAGCACGTGGCCGTGGGACACACTCGTCCTTTTTTTAGGCAGCTGGCCGTGTTGAGCCACAACATGCCGAACACTTGGTTCAGTGGTTGACCAAGCCGTCCTCATCCTCCTCAACCTCTCTCACCGAGGCTCAGGGTACTAAGGCCCAATTTTTCTGCCCCTGTTTAACAGGGGTGTGTAATTAAAATTTTTGATGCAATACTTTGCAGCAGGGCTCATTAGTGCGCTCCAACTAGAGTATCTGTGAGGGGTTGCTGTGTTGTGGAACCAGTGCCTAAGGCCCAATTTGTCTGCCCCTGTTCAACAGGAGCATGCAATTACAATTCTAGATCTAATATTTCACAGCAGGGCCCATTCCTGCGCCCACCAAGAGTAACTGTTAGGACTTACAGTGTTGTGGCACCAGCGCCAGCACCAAAGGCCCAATTTTTCTACCGCTGTTCAACAATGGCATGTAATTACAATTCTTGATATAATAGTTCACAGCAGGGCGTTCCAGCACCCACCAAGACCAACTGTGAGGGCTTACAGTGTTGTGGCAACACCAACACCTAGGGCCCAAATTTCTGCAGAGTATATACGGCAGGCCCCTTCTTTCAAACATCCAACTTACAAACGACTCCTACTTGCAAACGGAAGGAGACAACAGGAAGTGAGAGGAAATCTACCCCTAGGAAGGGAAATTCTCTTCTGTAATGCCGCGTACACACAATTTTTCATTTTTCGGGTTGTAAAAAACAACGTTTTTCAGCCTCTAGAAAAAACAACGTTTTTTTCAACTTCATCATTAAAACGGCGTTGCCTACACACGATAGTGAAAAAAAATGCTCTAGCAAAGCACGGTGACATACAACACGTACAACAACACTATAAAGGGGAAGTTCCATGCGGATGACGCCACCCTTGGGGCTGCTTTTGCTGATTTTGTGTTTGAAAAAGACGATCCGCGCTTTTCTGTCTAGTACAGCGTGATGAATGTGCTTACTCCATTACGAATGGTAGTTTTAGCAGAACGAGCGCTCCCGAGCGCTCCCGTCTCATAACTTGCTTCTGAGCATGCGCGGGTTTTTCACTTCGTTAAAGCCCACACACGATCATTTTTTACAACCCGAAAAACGACATTGTTTAAAACGTTGTTAAAAAATACAACATGTTCGAAAACATTTTTGTCGTTTTTCAGAACCCGAAAAATGCTCTGAAGCACACACACGATCATTTTAAATGACATTTTTAAAAAAAATACGTTTTTTACAACCCGAAAAATGATCGTGTGTACGCGGCATAAGAGGTGTCTCCTGTCCACTGATGCTTTATCACCAATCCTTGTTTCACTAAAAAAACACATTTTCAAAAAAAAATTAGTCATTGGGACAGAAAGTGAATTTCAATCTTCTGAACAAATGCACACAGACAGCAAAACAAATGTTACAGGGGTCATAACCCTTCTCTATGTTTTCCAAAAAGCTTAAAAATAGATTTTTTTGGCTGGAGCTACACTTTAAAAAAGTACCAGTTCAAAATTACAAACAGATTCTACTTAACAACAAACCTACAGTCCCTGTCTTGTTTGCACCACCTGTCTACTGCTGTTCAAAGTATATAGGGCCAAAGGGGCTGGTCATGACCTGGGGGGAGGGGGGGAAACCCATGCTATTTTTCCTCAATGATTTTCATCTATATTGCAGGGACCAGACATTACATTAAAGCCGCAAGCAGTTTTAAATTACTTTTTTCCTTTAGTAATTTCATTTTGTGCAGGGACAGTTCTAAACACGTGCCACTTCACAGGTATACTATAGACACCCAGCAGGTACGATATTTAACCTTTAACTTCCCGCCCGGTCAATAGGAAATTGACGTTCGGGAAGTGGTTGTAAAATCCTGACTGGACGTCTATTGACGTCCTGCAGGATTTCATGCCAGTGCGCGCCCGTGGGGGCACGCAGCGCGGCGATCGGTGATGCAGGGTGTCAGTCTGACACCCTGCATCTCCGATCTCGGTAAAGAGCCTCCGGCGGAGGCTCTTTACCACGTGATCAGCCGTGTCCAATCACGGCTGATCACAATGTAAACAGGAAGAGCCGTTGACCGGCTCTTCCTCACTCGCGTCTGACAGACGCGAGTAGAGGAGAGCCAATCGGCGGCTCTCCTGACAGAGGGGGGTTCACGCTGATTGTTTTATCAGCACAGCCCCCCCCTCGGATCCCCACACTGGACCACCAGGGAGTGCCCCCCAGTGCTCAATAGAGCACAAATAGATATAAAAAAATATATATATATATTTTTTTTTAATGCAATCGATGCCAATCAGTGCCCACAAATGGGCACTGACTGGCAACATGGGCACTGACTGTGCCCAGCAATGCCATCAGTACCACCCCTCAGTGTCACCCAGTTTCCATCAGTGCCACCCAGTGTCCATCAGTGCCACCTCTTAGTGCCCATCTATGCCCAGTGCCCACCTATCAGTGCCCATCTTTGCCACCCAAAAGTGCCCATCAGTGCCACCCATCAGTGCCGCCAAAGAGTGCCCAGTGCGCCTATGAGTGCCCATCAGTGCCGCCTATGAGTTTCCATCAGTGCCGCCTATGAGTGCCCATAAGTGCCGCCTATGAGTGCCCATCAATGCCGCCTATAAGTGCCCATTAGTGCAGCATACCAGCGCCGCCTATCAGTGCCCACCAGTGCCACCTCATCGGTGCCCACCAGTGCCACCTCATCGGTGCCCATAATTGAAGAAGAAAACTTACTTATTTACAAAAAAAATAACAGAAAACAAATAAAAACATAATTTTTTTCAAAAATTTCGGTATTTTTTTAGTTGTTGCGCATAAAAAAAAATCGCAGAGGTGATCATATACCACCAAAAGAAAGCTCTATTTGTGGGAACAAAATGATAAAAATTTCATTTGGGTACAGTGTAGCACGACCGCGCAATTGTCATTCAAATTGCGACAGTGCTGAAAGCTGAAAATTGGCTTGGGCGGGAAGGTGCGTAAGTGCATGGTATGGAAGTGGTTAAAGGAATTTTTACATTTATTTTTTTCACTTTAAGCATCATTAAAAATCACTGCTCCCGAAAAAACATCTTTTTCTATTGATACATGTTCCCTGGGGCAAGACCCGGGTCCTCCAACCCGTTTTACGACAATAACTTGCATATTAGCCTTTAAAATTAGCACTTTTGATTTAGAACGTTCGAATCCCATAGACTTCACAGGGTTCTAAAGTTTGCGCAAACGATCGGTCTGTTCGAAGGTTCTGGTGCGAACCGAAGGGGGGGGGGGGTTGCTCGGCTCATTCCTAATCTGGAGAGAGTGCATACTCTCGCTGGAATTTTACACAGTGGGTCCCATGGACCCGATGTCTGACAGCACCCGCTGATTGTTCCGCACACTGACAGAATGGCAGTCTGCCTATGTAAACAAGGCAGATTGCCATCCTGTCAGTACATAAGACATGGACCCTGTGTTTCTGCAAAGTAGGAACATGGATTAATGCCTTTCACTAGTAAAAGAACCTCCCACACTACACTGAAACATCAGCTAGGCACACAATTAACCCTTTGATCGCCCCCTGATGTTAACCCCTTCCCAGCCAGTGTCATTGGTATAGTGACAGTGCATATTTTTAGCACTGGTCCCCAAAAAAGTGTATAGAGTAGGGATGAGCCGAGCAGTGGCGTAACCAGAGTTATGGGCGCCCGGGGCGGAATTTTTTTTTTCGCCCCCCCCCCTTATATAAACATCCACGTTTATATGTGCGTAAACGTGGGGGACTTAAACATTTTGGAGCTTTTTTTAAATGTATTTATTTGTTTTTCACTCTTTTTTTACACTTGATGTCATTGTTATTACATAGGGGGATAGAAATACCCCTATATAATAGCACAGGTACACTGACAGGTCCTCTTAATGGAGACATTAGGGGTCTCTAGGACCCCTAATGTCACCTGGGGACCCCAAAAGAAGCTGAAGAAGCACAGATCTGCTTCTTCTCTCTGGCTATAGCAGCCAGATGACTGACAGGTGAATGCGGATGTAATACACATCACTTCTGCATTCACAGCCTGGAGGGAGATCAGCAAGGAGGAAGATGCTGGTCTCCCTCCCATCTTACCTCCTGACACCCTCCCGAGCCGGTCCCGGGCCGCAGATGGGGCAGCGGATCCCGGGATTGAAGGTGAGGGGTCAGGAGGGGGGGCGGGGGCAGTACTGGAGGGGGGTAGGGGGGCACGCAGCCAGCACATATACACAATTGGCAGGCTATAGAGCCGCTGATCGTGTATATGTGAAAGTTCAACCGGTAATGGCACTGACCCCCGACACCTACACTGACCCCGACACCGACCTACACACCTACACTGACCCTGACACCTACACTGACCTACACACCTACACTGACCTACACATCTACACTGACCCTGACACCTACACTGACCCTGACACCGACCTACACTGACCCTGATACCTACACTGACCCTGACACCTACACTGACCCTGACACCGACCTACACTGACCCTGACACCTACACTGACCCTGACACCTACACTGACCCTGACCCTGACACCGACCTACACTGACCCTGACACCGACCTACACTGACCCTGACACCGACCTACACTGACCCTGACACCTACACTGACACCGACCTACACACCTACACTGACCCTGACACCTACACTGACCTACACACCTACACTGACCTACACATCTACACTGACCCTGACACCTACACTGACCCTGACACCTACACTGACCTACACACCTACACTGACCTACACATCTACACTGACCCTGACACCTACACTGACCCTGACACCGACCTACACTGACCTACACTGACCCTGATACCTACACTGACCCTGACACCGACCTACACTGACCCTGACACCTACACTGACCTACACACCTACACTGACCCTGACACCTACACTGACCCTGACACCGACCTACACACCTACACTGACCCTGACACCTACACTGACCTACACACCTACACTGACCCTGACACCTACACTGACCCTGACACCGACCTACACTGACCCTGACACCTACACTGACCCTGACACCTACACTGACCCTGACACCGACCTACACACCTACACTGACCCTGACACCTACACTGACCTACACAGACCTACACACCTACACTGTATAAATGGTATTCAGGTCCACCATCAAGATTCAAGGTAACGTGACACAAAGAAACATCCAACCAGCATTAGTTCAATAGGTAAAGAGGGATACCTGCTGCAACAACTGTTGAATCAACATGAATAGCCTGCGATACCCAATGTAATGGGGGTAAATACGTTACCACCTCATTGGTTGTTGTTTAGGAAGCAGGTCCCTCCATGTAGTGGGATGGGGTGAAAGCAGGTCGGATGTGCACGTCACGGACTGGCATCTCAGTGCAGACGTCCCAATGGCAGTCTCAGTATGACTGCATCGCCATGATGTCGCTCGTTCTGAGCACAGGACAGTTTTCTGGCTAGAGGATCGGGCCGGCTTAGTCTGCTTGGTATCCTGTCGGTGCAGAAAGTTGGATCTCTATCCTCAGTATCTGCGGGGATAGAATCTGACACGATCCAGCATGGACAGACCGTTCCGTCCTCCGCCTCCACACCAGCTTCCGGGGTCACGTGGTCACGCTAGTTGGTGACATCAAAGCGTTTCGCTGCCTCACACACAGACTCACCTGCAAGACTCTCCACTGCACTGCGTGCTCGCTCGCATTAGTGACTTTGATATGACTTTGTATTGATTATAAAAAAAGTGACACGGACGCCGGGATTTCGCCCCCCCCGATTTTTCGCCCGGTGCTACAGCCCCCCCTGCCCCCCCCCGCTACGCCAGTGGAGCCGAGCACCCCCCGTTCGGTTCGCACCAGAACCTTCGAATGGACCGACCGTTCGCGTAAACATTTAGAACCCCATTGATGTCTATGGGACTTTCGAATTCAAAACGAACGTTCGAATTCAAAAGCGCAAATTTTAAAGCCTAATATGCAAGTTATTGTCGTAAAACGTGTTTGAGAACCCGGGTCTTGCCCCAGGGAACATGTATCATTAGAAAAAAAAGTTTTATATGTTTGAATATGTTTTATAGCAGAAATTTGTAGGGTTGTTTGTTTATGGCGCAAAAAATAAAAACCGCAGAAGTGATCAAATACCACCGAAAAAAAGCTTTATTTGTTGAAAAAAAAAGGACAAAAATGTTATTTGGGTACAATGTTGCACGACCGCCGAATTGTCAGTTAAAATAATGCAGTGCTGTATCGCAAAAAATTACCTAGTCAGGAAATCTTCAGGAGGTGAAGTGGTTAAAAATAATAATTTTACATTATGTTTTAAAAAAAAAATGTACTTGAGTTCCTATGCCAACTCATACAGCTATCATTTTGAGAAAATAGCTTCTATGAAATGTTAGTTGCAGTTAAGATTTGTTAATTATAGCCTCTCTAAGTAAGCCCTTGGGATTTTTTTCTCAGGAAGTTTTTCTTCAAACAAAATAGCATTTAATTGCAGGAGTGACCTGTTAAAATTGTGCACATATTTTGTACCTGTTATGCTTTTATAAGATACACAGTATAATATCTTGTGACTAATAAGTAATTAAATTGCCCATTTTATCTGCAAACTACGAGGAACAATACTGCACCTCCAGTATGACAAAAAAGTAAACATTGGAATAATATACCATGGTTGCAATAGATCAGTATACACAAAGTAAATACTTTATTTTATGCAGATTTTAGGAGTTGAATCCCTCACTTCATCATTTCTCTTTGTAAGCAGCAGTAGGGAGATTAGCATTGTCCTCTTTATGGTCATTATGAAGTCATCCAAAACTAAATTCTCTACATGCAAAACGAGGGTAAGAGCCCCTGTAATGACTTTGCAAGTAGGTGGAAATAAAAATCAGAACTCCCAAAATGTAACTCTCAGTAGCTGGAGCAACATGCTTTGAAAACACGATTCTAACTTGAGTCACAAAAATGCTAAAATGACCATCTAACGTAAATTGCATAAATATAACATAATAATAAAAGATGCAGTGATGAAGGAAAAAAAAAAAAAAATCAGCAGGTAAACATTATTAATTGAAAAACTGCATTACAAGAACAGTATTATATAGAAGCAGTTTCGCAGTAATGCTTTTAATAAATTACAGACTTACTTGTGCCCTCTTGTGGAAGTAATGCTCTGTCTTCTATCGTTCACTAGAAAGACCTGTTTAAAAATTAAAAAACATTTTTTTTGGTCAATGATACATTAAAAAAATACCTAAAGAAGTTCTTAAAAGAAATGCTGAAATAGAACCTCCTAAACTGTGTGGTTCCTTGGAAAGTATTCCACAAGCGGCAGTGCTTTAGCTGAAATGTTCCTTAAAATGTTTGGAGGAAGAGCAAAACAAGTATGAGGAAATCGCTTATTAATATATTTATATATCTATCTATCATAAGAGTCCACATATGGCAACTTCCTCTTTGGGGAGGAAATTACTTAAATTCCTTGTATACGATACCACAATTTTTTTTATCTTATTTTAAAGTCTGTATCTATAAAGGGTTATGGGAAAAAAATAGTGAGGGCACATCATGTTCTTTAACAGGAAAAAAAAAGTTAAAGACAAAACCCAGAAGTGAACATTTCTTTGGAACTTCAAGAAATAAATAAAATCATTCAGAGAACCGCAACATAAAAAATGTGCTCTCAAATGACTTAAATCAAGTTAAATATAATTTCCCCAGATGTCTTTTATTATTCTCATTCCATTTGTTGTAATAGGGACTTAACCCTTCCTGAGACCTCAATGTTTATCCTGAATATAACAAAGGCAATCTTTCCAGACAATCTCAGATAGCTGAACTCACCAAACACTTGGCATCCATATATATCTTTCCTGGTGCCTCCATGGCAGCATACTAGTGATAGAACTCCGCCTCGACTCCTCCTTCAGGACTAGTGAATAGAATAAATTAAAGGCATAGTCCCTCCCCCAACATTCTCCTTTTTTTCCTCATACCTTCTTGTGCTGGTGAAGAGTAGATGTATGTCCATACCTCTGCAGTCGGCAGCGTCCGCCGGGTTTAGCCTTTCCCGTGCGCAGTCCCTGTTCTTGGGCCGCTCTTAGCACTAATAAGTCTGGGAACCCCTCTGTGGATCTGTTGGGGTCATTTCGCAGAGTTTCCGCACTGAAACGCAAACTGCCAGAAGCATTTGATGAATGACATGTGAGTCGCAGAAGGATCAGCGCAGCTACCCCAGGCCAGTAATTTTTTTCTTATCCATCATTATACTTAGCCATTGTGTTTGTTTCTCTCACTCTCTCTCTCTCTCTCTCTCCATTACTTTTGCTGCAAATACCTGTACTGTGTACCCCTGCAGATTTGTAATCTGCTATGCTCCCTGTTGCGATGAGCGTCCCTGTCAGACTGGGGGTCTGGTCTGCGTCAGGGGGGGGGGGGCCGCGGGTCCCCCGCATGCTCAGGTGTCCCTTAGGTCTATGTGGCGGGGATGTGCGGTGCGGATCGCCACCCCCGTCGCCGCCGCAGCTGTCAGGTCCGGTCGGATGGAGTCCCGGCGCTCTGATACAGGACTTCCTGTGTCACGGGCGTCGGGGCTTCTGCGCATGCATGGCACATGCGCGGTGGCTGGGGAGGACGCGGCGGCCATCTTGGATACTGGAAGGAGGGTTAGTCTGCCCTTCCTCTCCAGTTTATGGCTGGGGGAGGTACCTATATGAAAACCTCCCCCTCTGGTCGCTATTTAGGGAGCCTATGAGCAGGGCTATGGCTGCCAGAGACAGTCAGAAGCTAAGCCCTGCTAGGTGCTCCAGCCCACGCCCTGTGGTAGGTGTTTTACAAAAAAAAAAAAAGGTGTCAGTTTGCCTGCATCTATCCGTAAGTTACGGACAGGTGCCTTTTCTGTTTTCTTCAATCCTTAGTCTCTATATCCTTTTTATTTCGCAGCTGATCCTCCTGCAAAAGCTCTTCAATGAGTCATTAGCCGCGTAACAAAGATCCTCACACTTCCATTAGGTATGGACCAACAATGCGTGAGTATAAAAAATAAAAAAAAAAAGTGCGCTCACTGTTTCTAATGTGAGTTCCTTGCATCGTAGCCCTGCCCACTCCAAGAGGACCAGAAAATCATTGAGAAGCCGTGACAATGACAGCCCACCCCGCAGATCTCATTCTTCACGACACCGGTCCCGCTCATCAAGCCGAAGGTCCCGGTCTCCTCGCCAAAGGTCACAAAGATCAAGATCTAGGGGACATGAGCGTTCCCCATCTTCTAGAAGCCATAGAAAGAAGAGGTGCTGGACATGCGGGGCTACGCCACTACCGGACAGGGTAGTTTGTAAGGACTGTTTTTCGGACTATGCGTCCAACCGCGAGAGAGAAAATCAGCGTGCGGTAGATCTGCTGGATAAAGCTATGAGGGACTCCTTCTCCAAGCTCTTGGCTTCGGCCCCTGCTCAGCCAGCCTCGCAGATATCACAGGTTCAGGATGTGGAACCTAATCTCCCGGGTCCCTCAGCAGTCAATATGCCTCTACCACCGCCTGATCGGTCAGAGACTCATCACCTGGAGGCGACTCAGAGTACTCGGCAGAGGAGTCAGAGCCTTCGGGTTTTAGCCTTTCCTTGGTAAGCCCGTTTATCCAGGCAGTCAAGTCGGCAATCGCCTGGAAAGAGGTAGAAGATCCTCCCCAAGAGGCTACAAGCTACTTTCCTTTTCTCAAAAGGAAGCAGATTCTCTTCCCGCTGATGGGGGAAATTAGCTAAGTCATCCTGAATGAATGGGCAAAGCCTGATAAGAAGCTCTCATTGAGTCGATTCAGCAAATTGTATCCCTTGCCCGAGTCTAGAACACAGTCTCTAAACTCCATGCCAGTAGTGGATGCATCGGTGGTGCAACTCGCCAAAAATGTAACCTTACCAATGGAGGATTCCGCTTCCTTCAAGGACCCCCTAGACAGGCGAATTGACTTGGAACTGAAGAGGAACTACTTAGCCGCAGGCGCAGCATGTAAGCCAGCTATCGCCCTCACGTCAGTCTCTAATGCCATAAGGTCATGGACAGATAACATTGAAACTGCTCTGCATCAGAACGTTCCCACGGAAGACATAATTAAAGCCTTGGAAAAACTCAGGCTGTCGGCAGATTTTGTTGGAGTGGCAGCCATTTACACAATTAGGTGCTCGGCAAGATCCATGCTGCACTCAGTAATGGCGAAAAGAGCCTTATGGCTGAAACCTTGGACGGCTGAACTTTCTTTCAAACAGAACTGGTGCAAAATCCCATTTGATGGAAAGGCTGTATTCGGAGACAAGATGGATAGGGCAATCTCCAGGCTGTCAGGAGGGAAGTCTGGTATGCTTCCACAGGACAGGAGAACACGAAGATTCAGAGGCGGTCCCTCTAGGTTCTGCCGCTCGGATCCAAGGGACTTTAGACATTCGGGACAATTCAGAGACAACAAAAGACCTTGGAGAGGCACTCAGCAATCCTTCTTGAACAGGAAGATGAAAGCCCTTCCGGCTCCTCAGGAGCAAAAACAGTCTTTTTGATGCCAAATTATCCCAGGCACTCCCGGTGGGAGCCAGGCTAAAACATTTTGCCTCGGTCTGGGCCACCCACTGCCAGGACCCCTGGGTTCTGTCCACAATTTAATGGGGGCACTCCTGGAATTTTTCTCAAACTCCACCTCGAAGCTCGTTCAAGAGAACAGAAATTCCATCCTCTCCACTGAAGGCTCAAGCTCTGGAAGATTTTCTAGTGTCACTCCAGCTTCAGGGAGCAGCAATTCCAGTTCCCTTGGCGGAGCGATTCACAGGTTTTTACTCCACCTTATTCCTTGTGCCCAAAAGGACGGGCGGGTGGAGGCCTGTGATAGACCTGAAGAAGCTCAATCAGTATATTCACACCGAAAGCTTCAAGATGGAGTCCCTGCAGACGATAATTCAGGCAGTCCAGCCGTTAGATTGGATGATCTCAGTCGATCTCAAAGATGCATACCTACATGTTCCAATCCAGCCTGCATTGCAGAAATACCTAAGATTTGCGGTGGGTCAGACTCACCTGTGCACCTCTCCCAGGGTATTCATCAAGATTCTATTATCTGCCCTGGCTCCCCTGAGAGAGAAGGGCTTGAGGATATATCACTATCTGGACGACATTCTACTCCTTGCATGCAGTCCGGATCAGTTGGTATGTCATCGGGACATTCTTCTGCAGACACTAAGAGAGCTAGGGTGGTTAGTCAACCTAAGCAAAAGCCAACTTATACCAATGCAACAAATGGTCTACATGGGTGCAGCATTCAACACCCAGGAGGGGACAGTGTCATTACCACCGCCAAAGATGGAGATTGTCATCCAGAAAATGACCAGAGTCATCCAGGGCCCGTTTCTGACGGCCTCACAATGCCTGAGCCTCATTGGCACTATGTCTTCCTGCATCCCCATGGTCCCGTGGGCCCATTGGCACTTGAGGTTCTTCCAGACTGGTTTCTTGGCGCAGTGGAGGAAACATCGACTGTCCCAGACGATCCTGCTAACGGGAGTGATGTGCAGGAGTCTTCAATGGTGGACAGCTCCAGAGAACCTTTCCAAGCCTCGTCACTTGGGATCCCTTCGCTGGATCACAATTACGTCCGATGCAAGCGGACAGGGCTGGGGAGCCCATTGCGGGGAATCCAGAGTACAGGGGAGATGGTCATGCTCCACCCAGGGCATAGTATCCAACATCTTAGAGATGAGGGCAGCCTTTCTGGCGCTGACTTCCTTGGCATCCCAAATCAAGGGCCAGAGGATCCTGCTACGCCTAGACAACAGGGCAGCTGTTGCTTATCTACAGAGGCAGGGAGGCACACGCAGCAGGTCACTCCTCAAGGAGGTAGAGCCAATCATGCTTTGGGCAGAGAAGAACCTCCTGGACCTCCGAGCGGTATATCTGCCAGGCAGGTTGAATACGGAAGCAGACACATTGTCCAGGAACTTCTCGGACAACAACGAGTGGACTCTCCACCCCCGGGTGTTCCATCATATTGCCAGCTCCTGGGATCCCCCACAGGTAGACCTGTTCGCCTCCCCGGAGAACGCCAAGCTGGACAGATTCTTCTCCCGGTTTCCGCATCCGCAAGCCGAAGCAGTGGATGCTCTGACATGCCCCTGGAGGTTCACCACGGCATATGCCTTCCCTCCTCGGTCATTGATATTCAAGTTCCTCCTGAAGCTCCTCAGGGAATCGGTTCAGGTGGTGGTGATACTTCCGTACTGGCCAAGGAGGCCTTGGTTTCCGCTTGCCATGCGTCTCAGTGTGAGCCCGCCAGTCAAGATTCCTCCGTTCCCTCAACTTCTGCTGCAGGGCAAACTGCTTCATCCAAACCCTCAGAGATTGGACCTTCGAGTCTGGAAGTTGAAAGGCGAAGGTTTGAGTCCCTAGGGTGTTCTTCAGGAGTCATCTCAACCCTCCTAAAAGCCAGGAAGCCTACAACGAATGTTGTGTATTCGAAGATCTGGGACAAGTTCCTGTCTTATGCAGCCGATAACGGCTTTGATCCAAACCTTCCCTCTACAAACCATGTGTTAGGTTTCCTACAGACGGGACTTGAGCTGGGTCTTAGTCTGAGCTCCCTCAAAGTTCAGGTAGCAGCGATCTCAGCCGCAACAAGTAGAAGATGGGCAGAGGATCCTTTACTAATCACCTTTTTTAAAGGCGTCTTGAAGATCCGCCAACCTGCTGGACGATCCTTTCCTAAGTGGGATCTGTCTCTGGTCCTCAAAGCTCTGTCGATTCGTCCGTTTGCTCCAGTGGAACAAATAACATTGTGGAACCTGACATTGAAAACAACTTTTCTGCTAGCCATTACTTCTGGAAGAAGGATCTCAGAACTCCACTCCTTAGGAATTGGGGACGACCACATCTCCTTTTTCCCTGACAGAGTGGAACTTCGCCCACTTAGGGGGTTCACGCCGAAAGTCGCTACTCCAAGCCACCTGTTGGAACCCTGGGCTCTACCGATATTTGCAGATACAGATGCAGAATCCTGCCACGAACTGGATGTATCCAGAACGCTTAGGGCCTACCTAGAGGCCACCAGTTCCTTCAGGAACTCGGAGAGGCTTTTCATCATACCTTTTGGTAAACACAGGGGCAAAGAAGCTTCCATCAGGACTCTGGCATCTTGGGTTGTAAAGTTGATACAGAAATCCTACAGGGTGAAGAATATGGAGCCTCCATCCCGAGTGAATGCTCATTCTACTAGAGCAGTCTCAACTTCCTGAGCAGCAAGGGCTAATGTATCGCTGGAGACAGTGTGCAGGGCAGCCACCTGGTCGTCTCATAACACGTTCCTTAGGCACTACCATATTGACCCAGGAGCTCTTACAACGGTGGAGTTCGGAAGAAGGGCAGTTCAGGCTGCTATGTCCTCTTCTAATTAAAACATTCATTATTAAGCATTATCCCACCCGTGTCAGCTAATTATTTATCACTAGTATGCTGCCATGGAGGCACCAGGAAAATGGAAAATTGTATCATACTTACCAGTAATTTTCCTTTCCTGGTGCCTATCCATGGCAGCATACGCTCCCACCCTCGGTATTCTATATTACGGAGAATGTTGGGGGAGGGACTATGCCTTTAATTTATTCTATTCACTAGTCCTGAAGGAGGAGTCGAGGCGGAGCTCTATCACTAGTATGCTGCCATGGATAGGCACCAGGAATACTGGTAAGTATGATACAATTTTCCGTTTTATGTACACTAGACTGTACTCCCTCCGGAATAATGGAAGCCCTTATTGGATCAGTAGCAAAAATCCTATGTGTTTTCAGGAGCTCTATGTCCCCTTGGTAGTAATAGCAAACTCTCAACTGTATGAAGAAGCTCTATGCCCCCTAAGTGAAAATAGCAAGGTCTCAACTGTTTGTAGCAGCTCCGTGTCCCCTTAGTGAAAACAGCAAAGTCCCAACTGTATGCAGGAACAGTGTGTCCCCTTGGTAGAAATAGCAAAGTCCCAGACTGTATTCAGAAAATACCAGCCCACCTGGCTGCCTTAACAAGTGTCACAGACCAATAATTTAGGTTAGCTGTGACAGTGTCCCAAAGAAAGCTTGATGAATATTGCATCTGGCAGCCTTCTACCATTTAGGGCCTGGGGGTACTCATACTGTCCCTTGAATCCTGCTGCCTTGGTTGAGACTGCTGTTCAGAAATCAGAACTTCTACTGGACAAATCTTCCCAAGCTAAACAGGCTGTCTCTTGGGTGAGACTGAAGGGTAGTGAAGATCCCACTCTCCAGCTTCCTCTTCTTGCTTCCTCAGCTCCAGGCTGGAGGCAGAGCCATAATGTACCATGGCCAGAAACCATAGAAGGGTCAATAAAGGGGCTTTTGGCTAAGCCAGCCCTCTCACTATAGAAAGCAGCCATGTTGTAAATGTAAAGAAACTACTGTACGGAGAGGATATGGTAAACTCACACACTACATTGAAACAGAGCTTTACTTTTATAAACTGTGGCAGTGACATCTATTTTTCCACCCCACCCCAATGTTTCACAGTTCTTCTCTTTTTTTTTTTTACTTAATGTTTTATTGGGTTTTATATTGCACATACATGATAAACAACAACAGAACAAACAAACACAGCACATTTCTCACCCAAGTAAAAATGTTTTTACCATATTAAACTGTAACTATTTCTACTCCACCTCCCCCCAACTACACTATACCCCCCCTCACTATTTTACCCTCCCCATTAAACCCCCTTCAACCTCACTTATTCTCTTAACCCCAAATTCTTTATTAGGACTATTACTTGTAGCAGTAATAAATTAGATTATTAGTTTTTTTTAGCTGTATTTTTATTTTATTTTTTTGCGAGTGTCCTAATTTTGGGTGCTTTTTTTTTTTTTACTTTGGCTTATGATTGAGTTAATGAACAGTCACTTTTATTTATTGCTGCAAAGACTTCTGTTTCAAGCTGTGGTGTTTTGAGGTTTTTCATTGTGTTTGAGGTTTTTTCGGGGGGGGGAGGGAGCTATGAGGGGAAAAAATGAAGTGAGTGTATGTGGACAAATTAAGTAAAGTAAACGTGACACTAAACTCTGGTTTAAGAAAATAATATTAAATTCAAGTATTTTTTTACATAGTATAGTACTATATAGTACTCAAAAAAGTACCTTCTGTTTCTCTCGGCTTCCTCCTAATCTCCCAATTTTTTTTGCTGCTGATCCAACTTCCTGCTAGGATAGCTACAGGAAGGCATAGGCGTGCGCAAGGGGTGTGACAGGTGTGCCTGGGCACACCCTAATCCTGGGGTTGGCAGCCTGTCAATGGTGGACAGTAGGGATGAGCCGAACATCCCTCCGTTTGGTTCGCACCAGAACCTTTGAACGGACCGAACGTTCGCGCAAACATTTAGAACCCCATTGACGTCAATGGGACTTGAACGTTCGAATTCAAAAGTGCTCATTTTAAAGCCTAATATGCAAGTTATTGTCGGAAAACGGGTTTGGGGACTCGGGTCTTGCCCCAGGGAACATGTATCAATGGAAAAAAAAAGTTTTAAAAACGGTTGTTTTTTCTGGAGCAGCGATTTTAATGATGCTTAAAGTGAAAAAAATAAATGAAAAATTCCTTTAAATATCGTACCTGTTGGGTGTCTATAGTAGTGGCACGTGTTTAGAACTGTCCCTGCACAACATGAGATTACTATAAGAAAAAAGTAATTTAAGAATTCTTGCGGCTTTAATGTAATGTTTGGTCCCTGCAATATGGATGAAAATCACTGAGAAAAATAGCATGGGTTTCCCCGCCCCCCTCCCCCAGGTCATTACAAGCCCCTTTGGCCCTATATACTTTGAACAGCAGTATCAGGGGGTGCAAACAAGACAGGGACTGCAGGTTTGTTGTTAAGTAGAATCTCTTTGTTATTTTGAACTGGTACTTTTTTAAAGTGTAGCTCCAGCCAAAAAATAATTTTTTTAAGCTTTATGGAAAACATAGAGAGGGGTTATCACCCCTGTAACATTTGTTTTGCTGTCTGTGTGCATATGTTCAGAAGATTGCACCTCACTTTCTGTCCCAATAACAAATTATTTTTTGAGAATTTTTTTTTTTTTTTGTGAAACAAGGATTGTGATAAAGCATCAGTGGACAGGAGACACCTTTTACAGAAGAGAATTTCCCTTCCTAGGGGTAGATTTCCTCTCACTTCCTGTTGTCTCCTTCCGTTTGTAAGTTGGATGTTTGAAAGTAGGGGCCTGCCGTATATACTCTGCATAAATTTGGGCCCTAGGTGTTGGTGTTGCCACAACACTGTAAGCCCTCACAGTAAGGCTTGGTGGGCGCTGGAACGCCCTGCTGTGAAATATTAGATCAAGAATTGTAATTTCATGCCCCTGTTGAACAGGGACAGGAAAATTGGGCCTTAGGCACTGGTGCTGGTGCCACAACACTGCAACCCCTCACAGATACTCTAGTTGGAGTGCAGCAATGAGCCCGCTGCAAAGTATTGCATCAAAAATTGTAATTACACGCCCCTGTTAAACAGGGCAGAAAAATTGGGCCTTAGGCACTGGTGCTGGTGCCACAACACTGCAACCCCTCACAGATACTCTAGTTGGAGCACAGCAATGAGCCCGCTGCAAAGTATTGCATCAAAAATTGTAATTACACGCCCCTGTTAAACAGGGGCAGAAAAATTGGGCCTTAGCCACTGGTGGCAGTGCCCAGAACCCAACAATGTTCTTACAAGCTATCAGCAAGATCATTGAGGAGGAAAAGGATATTCACTCAGCATAACAGGATAGTCACTCAGCATCAGCATAGGCAGTCTTGAAGGGATCTGACATTTCAACAAAAAAATACTCAGTTACATCAGCATCAGGTGCTTGGAAGCTGGTGGTGATCCAAGCCTGATTCATTTTTATGAAGGTCAGTCGATCGACCGAGTCGGTGGAGAGGCGCACCCTGTGATCGGTTACAAAGCCTCCAGCAGCACTGAATGTGCAATCTGAAAGAACGCTGGATACAGGACAAGCCAGTAGCTCAATTGTGTACTGTGCAAGCTCTGGCCAGTGATCCATCCTCAAGACCCAGTTAGCCAAAGTATTTTCGGTGGGAAAGGTGTCCAAGTCTGATCTTGCCCCTAGGTATTCCCGAACCATGTAAAACAGACGGCCACCTTCTCCACTGCTCCTTCTGTGACTGACCGAAGCCTCAGCAACACGTTGTCCAGGACCAGAATTTTGTAACCCCCCAGTCTCTGGGAACTTGTTGCACAGACCTTTCTGAAAGGCCTCCTGAAGATGTTTCATCTTCTGCTCCCTCTGCGCCAGCAAGATAAGGTCCGCAACCTTATTCTTGTAAAGTGGATCTAGGAGAGTTGCCAGCCAGTAATGATCCCTCTCCTTGATAGCACGATTACAAGGATCCTTGCGCAGGCTTTGCAGGATCAGGGAGGCCATGCAGCGTAGGTTTGCTGAGGCATTCAGTGTGGAGTCCTCTGGGTCACTGAGGACGACATGATCCACAGCCACCTCATCCCAGTCACGTACAAGTCCATGGGTTCCTCGGGACTGTAATTGATCCCTTGAAGACTGCTGCTGATGCTGAGTGCTAGGCTCCACCTCCATGCTGACACAATCCTCCTCCTCCCTCCTCCTCGTCCTCTTCCTGTGTGATAGGCGGGCAAGCAGGAAAACTGTCTGGATAAAGGGGGCCTTGAGAGGTAAGGAAGTCCTCCTCTTCCTCCCTCTGTTCTGCCTCAAGGGCCCTGTCCATTATTCCACACAGCGTGTGCTCCAACATGTGAATAAGAGGGACAGTCTCTGAACATACTGAACTCAGCCAAATCTATCCGCTTGAATCCATCCCAACGGATTGATCCGCTGGTCTGTACAGACTCACCGGATCAATCCGTCCGAATGGATCTCCCGCATGCGTCGTAATGATTCGACGCATGCGTGGAATTCATTATATGACAGCGTCGCGCACGTCGCCGTGTCATCATCGCGGCGACGGCGCGACACGTCATCGCGATGGGATTTCGGCGCGGATTTCGATCCTATGGTGAGTACACTCCATCGGATCCAAATCCGCGGAAATCCTCGAGAGGATTTATCCGCGGAAACGGTCCGTTGGACCGTATCCGCGGATAAATCCTCTCGTATGTACTAGGCCTTAGACAGATCTCTAACCACCACCGCAACACACTACACAAGGCCGATCTGCAGGCGGCCTTTTATAGTGTGGGACGTGTACTAAATCCCCTGAGCCATAATTGGCCAAAGCCACCCTGGCTTTGACCAATTATGGCTCTCCATTTTTTGCACGCTGTGATTGGCCAAGCATGCGAGTCATAGTGCATGCTTGGCCAATTATCAGCCAGCAATGCCGCAGTGAATTATGGGCCATGACGCGCTACTCGAATTTGGCGCGAACGGCCCGTAATGTTCGTATTTCGACGAACGATTGAACGTACAATGTTCGAGTCGAACATGGAATCGCCTCGAACGCGAAGCTCATCCCTAGTGGGCAGGTGACAGGTCAACCACAATCCTTCCTTGCTGACCCTCAGAACCTGGACAGGAGAGGTGGTGGGGGTGGAATTTAATGGAACCGACTGCAGCAGATGAAAGTAGGCTTCTCCTCCTCTCCCCTTTGTCAAAATTCAGCTGCCACAGGAGGAAAATATAGGGGATAGGTACTAATATATGCCACCCCCACCACCCCTCCTTTCCCTGTTCCTCTTCCTTCTGTTGCCTGGTTCCCCCATGCTCTCCCTTGCTCCCCCTTCCTCCCATTGTTTCAGGATGGAGAGTGGGGAAGAGGCCGGCAAATATATCAAAAGAATATGTGCTGGAGCTTTGAGGTGCACACCCTAATGCAATAGGCTGTCGCTGAAAGTAAGAACATACCCAGCCTCTCATTCTCGATAAACTAAAGACTGTGGAATGTGTATTGTGCATAAAGCAGTGCAGATGTGCACAGCTTGTTCCAAACAAAAGGATGTGTGGGTAAAAAGCAGAAGTTCAGGAGCTCACGGAAGACATTACACGGAGGCAGAAAAAGACAGTAAGTAAAGTATGATTTCATAATAAAAATAAATATATATATATATATATATATATATATATATATATATATATATATATACACACACACACAGTAAAACCTTGGTTTGAGAGTAACTGTGTTTGAGAGTGTTTTGCAAGTTTTTTTTGCAAGACTTGATATACAAGCTATATCTTGATATAAGTGTAGCGGGGTCATCCTGTCAGAGTCTAATGACAGGCCTGAATTCCCGCTGGAACGTTATCCACGCTTGTAAATATGTAAGATACCTTTAAGGAGTTATGCATTGTGGGACTGCAAGTAGCGGGAGATATGGACTCCATTGACTCTTAGGAGAAACATACTACACTTCCCACAATGCCCTGCATTATTGGAACACGTGACACCTCTGCACAGACTTATGGGGGAGGTTACTTAAGGAAAGGGAGGGGCTTATCTGGCTCTCTCGGGACCTGCATCTTCTCCTCTGCGGAGCTGTGGAGGACAGCACAGCCGTGCTGCTAGGCCTGAAGCCTGGGTCTAACTCCTCCGAGAGATCAACCATCCAGAAGGAAGCAAGACCACAGTACCCAGCTCGTGTTCCAGGAGACCGGAAAGGCCACCCAGCTGACGACTGAAACAGTGGAGAGCCTGATGCCGGAAACCTTGTGCTGTGGAGTAGTGATCTACCAACGCGCCTTTTGAGAAGAACTCAGGCGGATCGGGCCTGTCGGGTGAGAGAGCACATGCTCAACTTACCACTCTCTCTTTAGACAGTCAACCTAGTGCCACCCTACAAGCCGGAGACACGTGTTTGGCCTCTAGCTGAAACTTTGAGGCCCTCCAACTTGATAGTTGTTATACAGAAGTGACTGACGCTAACGAGCAATCAGTTCACCAACGTTGCTGTTCAGGATACTTTTTTACGTTTGATTAACTTCCTCTTATCATTTACCACTTGTGGATTATAAACCTAACGTGCACCAACCGGCCACAACATGGACTTTAGTCTCGAGACGTTCTTTAGCTGTTCTGCAGGACTGCCCGCTAGAGGGAGCTCGCGAGCATAGACTGCCTACATTAGTTTAACTGAATGGTACCATTCCTTAGCTTAGATGCTTTCATTATTATTATTTACTGATTCCCACAAGGGCCCTTGCAGAATCATATTGTGTCATTGCATAACTGTTGTCTACTTGTGATTTAAACCCATGTCTGCTTTCTCTAGTCTACATAGAGTAAACCCATTCTCTTTGGTTTAAATATATTGACTGTGTGAAGTGTATTTTTCTCACCTGGAGGGACCATCCATAAAAGCAGGTAATACTGTTGTTACACTGTCATTGCATGTTGTGTGCCTGCTATTGTGACCCCAGCCAAGCAGAGGTCACAATACACCCATCTGATGTGTCAAGGGAGGGTTCCAGACAGTTAAATAGGGGTGAGCCAAGCAAAAGACAGTAGATCCCAAATCAATCAGCAGCTCCTGAGGGGGTAGCGCTACATAAGAGTAGCGTCATGTCACAACTGAGTATAAAAAAAGAAGAGAGGCACCTCTAAGTGTAGCAATATGGTTACATTTAATGAAGGTACAACATTTAGAAACTCACATGGTTGATGATTAAAACAGGCACATCCAATTATGGAGGCATCCAGGGTAAAGCTGTCCACATAGACCATTCTTCTCACTACCATTGATGTCGTCCCTTCCACGCTGTGCTCCAAGAGCGGTTCAAGCCTCGCTTTCAGATCGCTCTACTGCAGGGTAGTCTTCCCGGTCACAATTGCAGACTGACAGCGGTGTGAGCCTGTGGTGAGGACGACGGTCTATGTGGATCGCTTTACCCCGGATGCCTGCATACATAGATGTGCCTTTTTTAATCATCAACCATGTAAATTGCTCAATGCTGTACCTTCATTAAATGTAACCATTTTGCTACACTTAGAGGTGCCCCTTTTCTCTTTTATACTCTGTAGCTCCTGCTAGATTTTTCTTCCCATCGGAAATTCTGATCGTGTGTACAGGGCATAATGAGTTGATGGATTGTTGGGTTCTCTTGCTCTTTCCAGTGGTTACCTGCCCTTAACTGGACCCAACAATTTGCTGATACACCAGTAGAGATAAAATGGGCGTTATTTAGGCAAGAATAAGCCCCGTTAGGGAAGTGCTGATTAAATAGCTGCATTTAGAAATCTCTGTGCTGCTAAGACACCTAGCTCCTAGGCAAGAGGTAACTTGCAATGCTTTGGGCCTCCCCTGTCAAGCCTATGCCCACATTCTGATTGGGTCCTAATCATGTGATCGCTATGACAGTCAATCACAGCAATCACATGTGTTTGTTTACAACCCTTTCACACTGTGTGCGGTGACTGTTTTTTCCCCTCACCAAATCAATGGCAGTTACCATTGGCCATTACCACAAGGGCACATAGAAAACATAGAAAACAATCTATGAGCCCCTTACACACCACAATTCTGGTGTGGTGTGAGGTGTTGCCCGGTGTAGACAATGTACTGGAGCTCACCTGATTTCAGCACTGTTCTCTGCACTGTGGCTCCACTGTAGTTGATAGACATAAATGAAACGTCTCTGACATTTCTACAGAGTTGAGATAAAACAGCATCTTGTGTTGTTACAACGCAAGGCACTGCTCTGCGGCGCTGGCACAGAACATATACCAATCTGCATGCCTAAATTGATTGTTAGCTTGCAGGCATTTGTGAATGAGCCCTAATTGTGTCTTCCACAGTGATTGGCACATTGATAGCTGCAGCTAAAACTGTCCACAGACAAATTACAATTTGGCTGGTTTAGCAAGCACTGACTACATTTCATTCAGTGTGTGGCCATCGGTGTTTGGCAGAAGTTTATCACTAGTTCAACTTCTTTTAAAGGAACTTGCTGCAAAACTTTGTAGTTCGGCGGCTGCAGCCCCTGATCAGTGAATTCTGTCTGCTTTGGGTCAGAATACAATATTCTGGTGGGGGAGATTCCTCAAATTTCCTTGTTTGCGTGGATGGAGGAATCTATACGTTCTTTTTCATTCAGCAGGTTGAATTAAATGAACCATTTATGGCCAGCTCTACAGGCTGCATCTGTTAAAAGGACAAAACATTCAGCATTTGTGGTGGAGATTTTGAAATATTATATGTATAACACTGAGCTTTAAAGGACTCTAATTCAATTATAATGCCCCATTGGATAAATGCATATGCATGTATGTATATGTTTTTACAGGACTTTATATATTTTGTAAGTATCATGTTGAGATATGGACCGATATTTAGATTTTAAAAATACTTTTTCTCCTCGTTCTCAAAAGCTGTTGAATGTTTTAGGCAGGTGATAATTAAGTTACTCTTTTGTTGTCGTATCAGACGTTGTGTCACCACTTGGGTGGGGGGACATTTGACAGGCTAATATGAGAACTGGTTGGGCTGTGGATCAAAGGGGTTGCTTATTAAATCGTAAACGTGTACTAGACCGAGAAGCACCGGAAGTTTAAGACCTGATAACATTTAGGAGGCTTCAAGGGTAACGAATCAGATGTGAGCAACTCTGGACTAATGACAAGGTCCAAGGGGGGTTGGAACCTGGATGGGGGGGGGGGAGTAGGGGCATGGGGGGTATAAAGCAGTCTAGAAAGCCACCATTGTGCTCTCTAAGGTTAATGATACACCTGATATACGGATAGCTCTTGTATGTCCATTATAACGATATTTCTATTTGTATTATTTTGTATCATTAGTACCATCTTTGTTTTAAGGTTGTATCATTTATCATCATCGTTATCATTTGTTTTTAATTATTTTATAGAGAGAAGGTTTTAATCACTTATTGTATGTATCATTAAGCGTGTAAGTGAGGTAGGTCTAAAGATCTCCACGTCACAATAAACAAATAACGAATGAGAAAAACTGTTAAAGTGACTTCAGGAGAATTCAACATCCAACATTTCTGGATGTATTATTCCTGCTGTGTGCTGGTGTTCCTTTTGCCAGGCCCTTTTCTTGGGCAATCAACATCTAACTTGACACATTCCATGATTAAGGTAACTGAGTTGCCCATGAAGATACTATTGCTGTGCGTGCTCATGACATTCATTAGAACAAATCGACTAAGTTGTTTGGATAAGCTGCAAAACGTCTTCAGCATTACAGAACATTACAGAAGTCCAGCTGAATGTGACTCACCACTACTTGTTTAGTTAACATATGTTAGGTAAGTCAGTCATACAGAAGAGTGATTGTCAGGTTAACTGATACATACTGACACTGCAGATCACAGAGGAAAGGGGATATGAAAAAGAGAAGCATTGCTATTTTTTGTATAGAAATTGATGGGAACCTTCAGCTGGTAAAGAGAAGTTAATGGGTGGACCCCATGATTTCCGTGGTAGCAGCAGAGCAGACAATTGTAATCTTAGCATCCCTGTTACACTCAAGCTCAAAATTATGATGGTATTAATTTTATTTGAAGCTTAATTGTAGCCATTGTTGGACAGTGTGGGGAAGAGTTAACATTTCCCTCTCTCAGGTTTTCATTTCTGTCCATAAAGAGATTTTTCCTCCATTGAACACCAGAAGTAAGAAATGAGGGGAGCAGTTGTCAATTGGACAGGAAAACATACACATTAATAAAATTATTGTTAGTAATTATAATTCTTACCCCATCTATTAACAATATTGTTGTGTCGGCAGGTGCAACCTGGCCGTCATCCAGTTGGTGGCGCTGTGCCACTGTACAGATGAAGCGTAGTCTTAAAGTGGTATTAAACCCAAAATCTAACATGTAATATATGACAGCTTACCAAACATTATATGTGGTGGCTGCATTAGTATATATTTTTTTGTTTTATTTTCCTCACTTGGAGGTCTGGCCAGTAACACACTTCGGGCCAGATTCATAAAGACTTACGACGGGCGTATCAGTAGATACGCCGTTGTAAGTCCGAATCCGCGCCGTCGCAACTTTAATCGTATGCTCAAACTGAGATACGCTTAAATGTTGCTAAGATACGGCCGGTGTAAGTTTCCTACGCCGTCGTATCTTAACTGCATATTTACGCTGGCCGCTAGGGGAGTGTACGCTGATTTACGCCTAGAATATGTAAATCAGCGAGATACGCCTATTCACGAATGTACGCCCGGCCGTCGCAGTAAAGATACGCCATTTACGTAAGGGGTTTTTTTTAGGCGTAAAGATAAACCACCAAAAAGATGGCGCAGCCAATGTTAAGTATGGACGTCGTTTGCGTAACTCGTCCGTGAATGGGGCTGGCCGTAATTTACGTTCACGTCGAAAGCATTGACGATTTGCCGACGTCATTTGGAGCATGCGCACTGGGATACGTCCACGGACGGCGCATGTGCCGTTCGTTAGAAACGTCAAATACGTGGGGTCACTAGTATTTTGCATAGAACACGTCTCCAACCAGCCTATTTTGAATTAGGCGGGCTTACGCCGGCGCTTACACTGCGCCGCCGTAAGTTACAGCGCAACTTCTTTGTGAATACAGGACCTGCTGCTCTAACTTACGGCGGCGTAGTGTATCTGAGATACGCTACGCCCGCCGAAATCTATCTGAATCTAGCCCTTCCTGTATTAGACTGCCCCCACTCTGGATGAAGGAGTACAGGGACAGCATTGTACAACTGAATGTACAACTGGATTTTGATACACCAACAAATTGAACCCAAATTCACACTACAGTTAGTTACACAAGTAGTTACAGCAACAGTTTTTTTTTTTCTTTTGGGATAAAGTTTTTTATATGAATAAAGAAACCTGATTATTGTACGCATCCCTGTCAATGATAAATGGTTTGTCTCTACACTCTAAACAGCTACATTTGTAGGACAGCTTTTTCTTTTGAAAAACAGGCTTACTGGCAGTATTACCAGGTGAAAATAAAGCCTAAATATGCAAACTAATACAACCATCACATATAAGAATTGGTACGCTGCAAAAAAAAATTTGTTTGCTTTTGGGTTTAATACTACTTTTAGAGGAAAATTGTTACTTTATAGACTCTGTAGTTGTCACTGGGGTTGTAGTTGCCTGATTGGACACTGCTATTTCTGCTGACCCCTAGCTGTCATCTTAGTGTGGGACTTATATATAAATTAAGGTGCTCGCGCCATTTGGGCACCCCTGGAGCGAATGGATAGGTGAGGAACAGAGACCCCACTTGGACAGGTTTAGTTATCAGTGCAGGGAAAGGTTCCTGCGTGAGTAGGGTCAGTGCAGAGCCACCACTTGTTCTCCAAGGGCATTCTGTCATCTAGACCAGAAATTCGGGAGTCTCTTTAACAACTTGGAAAGCTACTTTACACTGCAGTTTCCCACCCCTCCGGCAAAAGCTGTTCTCTGGTAAAACAGGCTAAGTCTGAAACAATATAGCTTCAAAACGATGCCATTGCTACATAATCTGCGATGCAATACTGTGCCATTTCTGAGTAATATACTGCTGCAGTACTGTGCGACTGACAAATAATCTGCAGCTGCAATACTGTGCCTTTGCTGTATAGATATGTTATATTACAACTGTGTGAACATCCTATTGATTGTTAAAGTATTACTAAACCCACAACAGTAAAATCGGTGTGTGTATGCAGTAAAGCATGAGAAAATGTATTTAGCTGTTTATATTTACTAAAGCTATTGCATTTCCATGTTCTGTGTACTGTGGGAGACCAGATATAGTGAATGCAAGGTCCTTGGTTAAAGTGTTACTAAACAAACCGTGCATAAAAAACTTAAGGTGACCAGATTTTTAAAATTAAATCTGGGGACATACTTTTTTTTACTAGTAATGGCGGCAATCAGCGACTCAATGCTCACTACCGCCGCCACCCACCCCACAGTCTGTCAAGTCTTACTCTCTGGGCCCCTGGCTACTACTGGGTGGGGAGCAGAGGAAGATCACTCCGCCAGGGAAGGGAAGGAGATCAGCAGGCAGGCGGCTGGCCGGGACTTGAGCCAGGGCAGAAGAACATGCGAGCAGAGCTGAATGGGCATGCATCCAAAACTGAAGAAATATTTCCTCCACTCTGACCGCACGTGATCATCAGAAAGGGGCACAGATAATGCAAAAAAATACACCCCCCCCCCCAAGCCAGTAGAAGCGGCGGAGCGGGGGTGTGTAATTCAGATTTATTTTTTATTTTTTTATTCTGCACTGACTGTCTTTGAAATTGCCCCTAGCCCCTGTTCAAATCCGATCTGTGGACAAAACCGGAGACAGACTTGGTCCGGGGACAGTGACCTCAAACCGGGGACTGTCCCCAGAAACAGGGGATGCAGTGGTCACCGTACTATCTGCAAATACCTCTATTAACCCCTATTATAATATACAAGATATTATGCCACATCCTGTGTGTGTGATCTCTCCCAGGTTGAATACCACAGCTCTTGTGCCCGCGTACATTTGTGTCCTGGGTCTACAACAGGCATATTGCTAATTTATTGTACATTTAATTATACTGTGTGTACAGGAAGATTTATCATAATAAGGACAGAAACATAGCCAATAAGGTGTTGTCCATTAATAAAATTATTTATGTATTTGTTTAGCTAGCTACAACTTTTAGTTTTTGCAGTTTATTCAATGTGGGGCAACACAACAGTTCTTGCAGAAAATGCAGTGACAAACATCAATTACACGGCAACACTACATTACACTAGGCATAAAATATTGATAAATCATCATTTAACATTAACACTGTCTACCAGGGGTGGGCGGTTCGCAAGGGGCACAGGGGCGCCGCCCCCAAGCCCATGGCATCGCCCCCCCCAGCTTACACCATCTGTTTGGCCATGCACTGTGCAGCACACTGGACCAGTAGGTTTCTACCAGGTCCGTCACCCCATCACAGGCATGTGACCACATTCTAGGCCCCAATTGGCCAATTTTATATTATCCTCGGGGTGCAGAGCACTGTGCCCCAAGTCCTCCCACCCTGCGATGCCAGCGAATCGGCATCGGCTTCTGGCTTCCCGGCCAATTAGAACCCCGAAAAAAGACCAGGTGAAGACAGAAGCAGCGACATCGGATGGTCCAGGGGAGCTTTGCGGAGTGCAGACCTATAGGGGGCTGTCTGCGCCCCCCAAAATCCTCCAGCACCAGACATCACTGCTGTCTACTCTACAGAGTACTGCAACACCTGTTATGGCTGCTAATGGGTTAAAGGATTTTGTAATACAACTGGTTAGGATGCATTACACCATGGCAAATTACAGGTTCTCAGTGCAGTAAAGAGGGTGGGTATTGGTGCTCAGTGGGATGATCAGGGTGGCAGTGAGGTAGAAAGGGGTGTATCGGTTCACATTGGGGAGAAGGGGGGCATCGGTGCTTAGTGTGGGGGTGAGAAGGTTTGGTTCTCAGCCTCTGGTTCTCAAACCTTCACTTATGTGGTTGGGAATCCCCAGCCATGTAAGCAAAGGAGCCAGAGATTGTTAAAAAAACAGCATGGTGTCACCCAACCCCAATTCATCCCAGGCCTTTAAGGTGTAGTATGAATTGTAGGGAGGACATCATGCAAACACCAAGGAAAAAAAACATGTGTCCCACCAAAAAAACACACCAGACCCTTATCTGAGCATGCAGTCTGGCAGGCCAGTAAATGGGACACGCGTGGGTCTCCCTCCCCCCGAACCATGCCAGACCACATACCCTGTTTGTATTTATATATGGTCAATTACATAAGATCACACCCCTTTGTTTAAATCAGCTGTCATCAATTGGGATTACAGCTGATATAAACAATGGGACCAACTGCATATTGGAGTTTGGTGAGCATCAGGCATTATGACTGATGTTGATCTACATTGCTGGAAGACATGGTTGACAGTGAATATACATTGTGGGGTTTTTCTTTAAACTAAAGGACTTGTCAAAAACTGTTTTTTTATTTACATTTTACATTTTCTTCTGTGGAAGACTAGGGGTACTATGTATCCCTTGCTCATTCACATACTGTAGGGGCAGGGCCATATCTAGGGGCCTCCTTATTATTGAAGGGAGCTTCCAGATTCTGATAGGCCACCTACCCGCAGACCCCCACAACCAGGGTTGTGGGAAAGAGTCTTTTTTGCTCATCAACGTCGGGTGCATATTGACAAAAAGTGGCTGGAAATAAGCTGCAGAAGATTAACAGCACAGAGTTGATTTATGCAAAAAAACAAACAAGCCATTTATGCTTGTTTATTTTAGTTTATGGCATATTGTTCTTTAGCAAACCTACATTTTGTCCAGGTTCGTTTTAGATTTACCACTGTGGGCTGCTGTTAAATTTACTCATGCCGTGAGATCCCCTCACTGTATTGGTTAAGGTTTAACTAAAGGCAATTTCATTTAATTTTGGAAAGATTAAGTGAGGGTTATAACCCCTGTTATTTTTTTGCCATCTGTGTACCATAGGGGAGATTTCCCTTTACGTCTTGTTCCATAGCCAAAACAGGAAGTGGGAAGAATTCCCTCCAAAGTGAGGGAATCCCGGTGTGTCACCAGAAATAATTTCCTTATTGGAAGGTTACCTCTCTATTACTATTCTGGTGTCAACCCAAAATTTAGGATTTTCATTTACTTTCACTTTAGATGAAAACGGTTAACAGGGAAAACAAATCTCCTTAACGGGGGCACAGACAGCAATAAAAACAGACAGGTGTTCTAATCCCTCGTCACTCTATCCAAAACAACAACAACAAAAAAGTATTTCCTGTGATCCATCAATCTGGTCCCCTTAAGCTGGTAAAGTGATTCTAAACCAATTTTCTTTTCTTTAAAATAACATTTTAAATTGACCTGCTCTGTTCAATGGTTTTGCACAGAGCAGCCCTTAAATTCCTCTTCTGGGGACCCCTACCGGCATTAATCTTTCACTGACCTTAGCCCACCAGGGGTTTCACTAAAATTTAAAAAAAGAACATGGAGCAATGAGAAATGTTGCTTTTTTCTCTCTAGATTGTGAGTGCAGACCTGGTAAATCAGCAGTGCTGCTTAAAGGTGCCATATCCTCCTTTTACTCTCCTAACTGGATGGTATATGGAAAAAATCAACTTCAGAATCTACATTTCTAATTCTAATGCCCCGTACACACCATCACTTTATGTGATGAAAAAAAACGACATTTTCTGTGAAGTAAAAAATGACCTTTTTGAAACTTCAATTTTCAAAGACGAAGTTGCCTACACACCAGGCCCGGACTGGCCATAGGGCAGACCGGGCATATGCCCGGTGGGCTGCTATGGCTTGGGCCGGGGCCTCCCGCTCTGTGGCTTGTTGATGTCCATGCCGCACAGCAGGAGGTAAGCGGCGACCGCGGCCTGGACAGGGCTAACACAGGCCTGCGGCCGCTGCTCACCTCCTGCTGTGCGGCGGCGATGCCTGTATCTTCTCCGGCGAATGGGCTGAGCTGTGTGTCTCTCTCACACACACAGATCAGCCTCAGAGCCGACAGGAACAGTTCCGTTCTCTGCTCTCCAGTCTCCACTCAGATGGACTGCTCCTCCTCCTCCCGCCCCTCTGCTTCTGTGTCTGCCACGCCCACCCACTCGGGGAGAAGTGAGAGAAGCAGACAGCATGTGCCTCCTTTCCTGGGGTGAGTAAGATCACCCTCTATCCTGCCTCCTAGTAATTTAATACACCTCCAAGGCATGTTTAAATGTGTGTATTTTGTAATGTTGCCATTTGTGACACGTGAAAAAAAACTGCTCTCTGCTGAGAGAATTTTTTTTGTTAGCTTTCCATTGGTACATCTGCTTCAGTTCAGTGCCCAGCTACCCATGTTTTTTTCCAACAAAATCCTGAAACAGGCCAGAAGAACAGGTATTTTCTCTCCCTTTAGACTTCACTGGGGTTTGGCACTAAGCTCAGGGTTCTGAGTTCCCACCTGGCTCAAAGTGAATCCTTATCTCTAGTGCTCACAAAAATTGTTCAGTGGTTAGATAATGAGACATGTCTCCCAACATGTTAGATTGGGGTCTGTTTACTTTCACATTCTGATATTAATGACATTCATAATAGGTCTCTGTGGGGCACTGTCACAAAAATAATTAAATGCTTATAGCAGTTGTAGAGTCAGCCTGGAACATGGCTAATAAGGGGTTAATTTGGGAGGGCAGGTACCTCCCCCTAAACCAGACTATTAAAGACAGCAGAGCTCACAAATAGGAGGGAGGCTTTCAGTAGCTGCTAGGAAGTCATAGGGCTTATTGTGGGCAAACATTGAGAGGCATAGAGCTATTTACTTTCTCTAGGAACTTATTGACTGTTTTATATTATTGCTTGATTGCGGAGTGTCATACTACATTAACGAAGCCCGCATTTCAGCTCGCATATCGCACTGCAAACTGACAGTTCGGACATGAACCGGATCACACGAGCCGATTCCGGTGCGGACCAAAAAAAGTGTCCTGTGCGTGTTTGGTCCAAATTCGATCCAATATCAGCCACAGTATCTGTATGGCTGAAATTGCATTGCAAAGACATTGCATGTGATTTGCACTGCAGTGCGAATCACATGCGATAGCGCACTAGTGTGAACCTGGCCCAAATCAGGGTTCTCAGAACACCACTTTACATGAGATCCCCCCTTAAGGCACGGTTCATACTAGTGTGCTGTGCAATATCGCATGTGATTCGCAATGCAAATCACATGCAATGTCCATGCATTGCGATTTCAGCCATACAGATAGTATGGCTGAAATCGCACCGCATTCAGACCAAACACGCACAGGACACTTTTTTGGTCCGCACCAGAATCGGATCGCATGGGTGTTCACACCTATGTGATCCGGTTCATGTCCGAACTGTCAGTTCGCAGTATGATATGCAAGCTGAAATGGAGGCGCTGTTAATGTAGTATGACACTCCCCAGCAGTTCACATATGGCAGTGTGAACTGCCGTGCAAGTCGGGTGCGATGCGGAAACCCGCAGTGGATTAGCAGCTTACAGTAAGTGGAAATTCTGCAGACTCTAAGGGTTGTCTGTGCGGACTCTGATGTAAGGGGGGTGGTGTGTGGACTCTGATGTAAAGGGGGGTCTGTGCAGGCTCTGATGTAAGGGGGGGGTCAATACGGACTCTGATGTAAGGGGGCTCTGTGCAGGCTCTGATGTAAGGGTGGGTCTGTGCGGACTCTGATGTACGGGGGCAGGAGGAGCTGAAGAAGTGCACAGTGAGCAGAGAGTAAAAGGGGGCACTGTGATTACAGAGAAAAGGGGGAATAATTGCAGGGGCATTGTAATATAAAGGGGCCTACCTGTAATCATTACAGTGCCACTTTACAGTGCTGTCCCCATTATATCACAGTTTCCCCGCACATTACAGTGTGGAGGACACCAGAAACCCCCTGGGAATGCCTACCGAAATCAAACCCCCCCCCCCCCGTTCCTGGGAAAAATGGGCTGCTCAGTCTTAAATGCCCGGGCCTATTTTTTGTCCCAGTCCGGGCCTGCTACACACCATAGTTTTTCTCACAATGTTCTAGCAAAGCGAGGTTACGTTCCACCACGTTTTTCCATTGAAGCTCGCTTCATAACTACCGTATTTATTGGGGTATAGCGCGCTCCCGTGTATAGCGCGCACCCCTAAAGTTCCCCCGAAATTCCTGTGGAAAAAAGATTTTTGTATTTACAGTTTTGGTGTCTTGCGCGGCGTCCATCGGCGGTCTCGTCGGGTCCGGCGTCCGTCTGCGGCTTCGGGTGTCCTCTTCGTCGGGTCCGGCGTCCTTCTGCGGCGTCCTCCCCGCTCGTTTCCCGCGCCGAGTTTGAATACTGCGCCGGGATATACCGAGTGCAGTACACACACTGTATAGTCGGGCAGGCTCGGCTACTCTCGCACTCACGTCCTGTACGTCCAGGACGTCAGCGTGTGAGGAGCCGAGACTGCCCGACTATACACGAGTGTACTGCGCTCGGTATATGCCTGGCGCAGTATTCAAACTCGGTGCGGGAAAGCGGGTATCGGCGTATATCGCGCACCCACGATTTTTCCCTGATTTTCAGGGCAAAAAAGTGCGCGGTATACGCCGATAAATACGGTAGCTTCTGGGCATGCGCGGGTGTAAAAACGTCTTTTTAAACAACGTTTTTTGCTACACACGGTCAATTTCTGTGAAGTAAAAAATTACGTTTTGAAAAACGACACATAAAATTGAAGCATGCTTCAATTTTTTTGGGTCGTTTTTTACAAGACATAAAACAACTTTTTCCCCCACACACGGTCAATTAAAGTGACGTTTTTAAAAACGTCGTTTTTTTTTATTGCATAAAGTGATGGTGTGTACGGGGCATAACCCTGTTCAAGGAGAAACTGAATTTTCTTTGAGGCTGGGTTCACACCTATGCAAATCAGATGTGGCTTTCCCCACCTCCAATTCACATAGAAAGAGATTGTGACCAGCTTCTCTATGGAGCCGGTTCACACATCTCCGGAGTGTCTCTGGTGCGATTTTCACAGGAGTCCTGTGCGCCTTTTGGTACGTTTCAGGTCCAAGTTCAGCCCAAAGTGTGGGCTGAAATCTGAACTGAAACTGTGACTAGAGACGCACCGGACTCCTGCTGTGAGCTGCGGCGTGTTATAGTGTGAACACAGCCTAAACATAATCAGTGAAAAGGGAAGGAAATAAACATTTTAAATAACAGCTTGTGTAACACACAGTCTGAACTCACAGTGATCAGGGCTTTAGAATCGGATGTGAATTTTAAAGAAATACAGAAAAAAAGATTCTGACATTGCTGAAATTTGGTATCAGCCAAATAATTTTTTGGCGTGTCCACTTTACACTGCTACATAGTAGCAAAAAAAAATATTACTTTTTAAAATGATCTGTTTTGTCTGTGGAGCTGCCTTCAACTTTAAGAAGACACTACAGTATGCAACGAGTGCAAATGTGCTATGTGTAAAAAGCAATAAAAAAGCAGTAATAATTAGATTTGACTTTTTTTGGAATTAGTTAATTAAAACATGAGTTCCAATTGTAGGATTAGGTTGTTACACTTTGGAAATTGTCATGGGTCTTTGCATGACCTTAAAGTGATTGTAAAGGCTTGTTTTTGTTTTGTTTTTTAATAAAAAATGTTGAACATTTTTTTTCACAATGCTTTTTTTTTTTTTTTTTTTAATCAACCCTGTTGGTGGGCTTCGGTGAGATATTAGGGGTCCCCTGACACCTCCACTTTGAGACAGAGAAAGGACTGAGGACACAGATTCCCCAGGCCCTTTCTCAGTAGCCTCAACATTGAAAATGAATGCACAGAAGACAGAGGCTCCTGTTCATTCAGAAACTGAAACACAATTTATCAAATGACACAGGAGCGAGTGGTAGCAATTGTTTACTGTGCCCAATTAAGAAAAGAAAGGGGCTGGTAAATTACATGTTTACCGACCCCTTCCTCTGCTCTCCATCCTGACAGATCCCCCATAGCAGCCAGCGGGAGAAGAGAGAAGGAAAGCCAGCTGTGGGGGGACAGGGGCAGAGAAGGACATAGGGGGCAGAGGAGGAGCACACAGGGGGCGGTTGAGGACATGGGGGGCCGGAGGAGGAGGACACGAGAAATATGATTGGATGATTGGTGTGAGGAGATGGACAGTTGCAAATATCGATCACCCTGTATGGCTTTTCAGTTGACAGCCACGGGAGGGAGAGGAGGAGACGTGGCTGTTAGCTGCTTCACTGAAAGCTATACATGGAGATCGGTGCTTGCAACTTTGCCCTCTGCCACCCCAATTATTCCTGACTGTCAACCAGGGACGGATCATCCATGGGTGCAGTGTGGGTCACAATGGCCCCCCTACCCCCCCTCCCCTCTGGGTCCAGGTTTAGTGAACACCCTGTACCCATGGATGATACACCACTGGTCCCAAACAACATTAACAGATCCTTTTTGCCTTATACTGTAATGCCGCGTACACACGGCCGTTTTTCGGTATGAAAAAAAACAGCGTTTTTAAAAACGTCATTTAAAATCATCGTGAGTGGGCTTCACATCGTTTTTCGGCTTCTGAAAAACAACAAAAAAAAATGTTGTTTTAAAATGTCGTTTTTCGGGTTGTAAAAAATTATCGTGTGTGGGCTAAAACAACGTTTTAAACCCGCGCATGCCCAGAAGCGAGTTATGAGACGGGAGCGCTCGTTCAGGTAAAACTACCATTCATAATGGATTAAGCACATTCATCACGCTGTAACAGACAAAAAAAGCACAAATCGTGTTTTACTAACAAGGAATCAGCTAAAAGCAGCCCAAAGACGAATAGAACTTCCCCTTCAGAATGCCGTCGTACGTGTTGTAAGTCACCGCGCTTTGTTCATAATTTTTTTAAAACGATGGTGTGTGGGCAAAATAGTTTTTAATGATGAAGTTGGAAAAACTTCGTTTTTTGGACATGCTGAAAAGTTTCATTTTTTTTATGCCGAAAAACGACCGTGTGTACCATGGTTAAATATTTGGTATAGTAGTTTTAGACAGGAGAACAAGTGTAAAGATAAAGTCATTCCTACTTTTTGCTGGTCGTCATTTTACATACTACAAAGGTCAACATGAAACATCCTGTTAATCCTGCTAGAAAGTTTGGGTCCTTCCTGTGTACTGAACTTGAATCTCAAACAATCTTCCCCTAAATAATGAAGATGAGGAGAGAGTGAGGTGCATTTAGTCCAAATCAGGAGATCAGAGTGACAACACAATTCTCTATAGATACAGCACGATGAGTGAGTGGGGTAGATTCAGGTAGCTGCGCTTTATGTTACGGCGGCGCAGTGTATTGTATTTATGCTACGCCGACACAATTCATAGGAGCAAGTGCAGTATTCACAAAGCACTTGCTCCGTAAGTAGCGGCGGCGTAGCGTAAATGGGGCCGGCGTAAGCCCGCGTAATTCAAATGTGGAAGGGGGGGGCGTGTTTTATGCTAATGTGTTATGACCTGACGTGTGTGATTACCACTACTATATACAGGGCCGGATTAACAATGGGGCTGATGGAGCTTCAGCTCCAGGCCCCTTTCTCAAGATAGGCCCATTTGCCCAAAAAAAAAAAAAAAAAATATTTTTTTTTAAGATTTTTTTTTTTTTAAGATCGAATTTGGGGGGTTGTAGCTCGATGACCAGAGGTCACAGAAACCCCACATTTGGGGGTAGGCATGGGAATAGCTACCCCACAACTGGTTAAAATATGGGACGGCTATCATTTATGGTTCCGGAGATACGGGCCTGCTTGCACAGCCTGTCAGAAGCTACATTCAGAGCGGCCAATATAAATACAAGCTGACACACTGCAGCAGACTGTATATTGTATATTACTCATGGTAATTAACCCCTTGCCACCCAGGCCAATTCTGACACTTCTCTACTACATGTAAAAATCATCATTTGTTTTTTGCTAGAAAATTACTCTATGGTGGTCTTTGCACTTTTTATGTTGCACGGTATAGAGCTGCACGATTCTGGCTAAAATGAGAATTGCAATTTTTTTGCTTAGAAGATAGATCACGATTCTCTCACGATTGTTGCGGCGTAACATCATCTTTCACATTAAAACAAAAACAAACAAAAAAATGGGCTAACTTCACTGTTTTGTTTTTATGGTTTTTATTATTCATTGAAGTGGGAAAATGCAGTGTGACATAACATATTGCAGCAATAGCCATTGTATTCCCTAGAGTCTCTGCTAAAATATATATAATGTTTGGCAGTTCCAAGTATTTTTCTAGCAAATAATATTGCTTTTTAACTTAAGAAACAAGTGTTGGACTTTAAGTGGTTACATTTAGTTACAATGTTAGTTAGTTACAATGTTTCATTTTGTTTACAAACTTCGCAGACTGCCCAGATTTGTTCTTTACACACAGAAGTGTATCCCTTTCATCTAAGAAGGAAGCGTTAGTTACAATGTTTCCTGCCCAGATATTTTCTTTTGACAGCTGAAAGTCTCTCCACTTGCTATATGAAAGAATCAGCAAACTCTGCATTGAAGATCGTCAGGGGGGTTGAATCGAGATCACGATTCTTTTAACGATTAATTGTGCAGCTCTAGCACGGTATTTGCGCAGCAATTTTTCAAACATGTTTTTTTTGGAAAAATATGTTTCATTCATTAAAAAAACAGTTAGTTAGTTAAGTTAGCACAATTTTTTTTGGTATCCTAAGCGATGCTTTACATTTTTTTAGGTTACATGTTTAGAGTTACAGAGGAGGTCTAGTACTAGAATTATTGTTCTCGCTCTAACGATCGTGGCGTATGTAACCTGTGTGTATCTGGCTCTGATACTACCAATGCCTACCCAGCCACTGACTAGTATCTCTCCCCAGCCTGTCCCCACACACCCTCTCACCTGCTGACCTGTGGATGGGGGAATCACTCCTGCAGTGTTATTGTGTTCTGCCAGTGCGTACAATGATCAGTGTTGCTAACTTTAGCTGGCAGCACTGATTGTTTTAAGAAAAAAAAAACAGGCTGGTTGTACTCAAGTTGATTAATAGATTGACTTGTGTAAAACCAGCTAGCCCATACATAGATTGACTATGGCTGGTCTCTGGATAATTGGCGTAATTTCAATCCATGTATGACCCGCTTAACCACTACTCAGTCCCTAAATATCCTTCCACTCCTGTACATAGTGCTCACTGTCATACTCTCCACACTCCTCTCCTGTACATAGTGCCCACTGTCATACTCTCCACACTTCTCTCCTATACATAGTACCCACTGTCATACCCTACACACTCCTCTCCTGTACATAGTGCCCACTGTCATACCCTCCACACTCCTCTCCTATACATAGCGCCCACTGTCATACCCTTCACACTCCTCTCCTGTACATAGTGCCTGCTGTCATACACTTCTCTCCTGTACTTAGTGCCCACTGTCGCACCCTCCACACTCCTCTCCTGTACATACTGCTCACTGTCATACCCTCCACACTCCTCTCCTATACATAGTGCCCACTGTCATACCCTCCACACTCCTCTCCTATACATAGTGTTCACTGTCATACCCTCCACACTCCTCTCCTATACATAGAGCCCACTATCATACCGTCTACATTCCTCTCCTGTACATACTGCCCACTGTCATACCCTCCACACTCCTCTCCTGTACATACTGCCCCATCATACCCTCCACACTTCTCTCTAATGATGGGTGTTGCATATATTTATGCCACACAATATTTGAGCAGTAGTTTTTTTAAATGCAACATTTTGGGGAAAAATACACATTAATGAATTTGTCATGCACAAAAACACAATATAATACCAAATTTGTTGTTAAAATATAAAGGATGATGTTATGCCGAGTAAATAAATACCAAACATGTCATGCTTTAAAATTGCTTATGCCTGTGGAATGACACTAATAGGCCATGAAAAGTTCTCTTTATGGAGAGATATGGGGTCTATTTGGTCTACTTGACCACTGACACAGGTCACTTTTTGCTTCTTGTGGCACCACTGAATCAGGGGTGTTTTTTTCTTTTCAGTGACATCACCAACCCAGGGACCTTTTTCTTTTCAGTGACACCCCCAGCTCAGAGATATTTTTTCCCCATCGACACCACTGAATCAGGGACATTTTTTCTTTCCAGTGACACCACTGATTTAGGGACCTCTTTTCCTTCCAGTGACACCACTGATTTAGGGACCTCTTTTCCTTCCAGTGACACCACTGACTCAGGGACATTTTTTCCTTCCATTGACACCTCCAATTAAGGGACGTTTAATTCCAATCACACCACTGATTTAAAACGTTTGTTAACCCAAAAAATAAAATAAAGATCCTGTTCCTTTAAAGCATATTATACAGCACAGTGCTTGTGCTGTGTCATTTGGCCACCTGTAATACCTGGCTGATCTTGCTTGGATATACCCTCCCCTTTGTAAACTGACCATGGTGTATCATGGCTGCTGAGTCCCTGACACCGTGGCCAGTTTACGTGCCTTCGTCATCCACAGCCCTGCTCTGTCTCCTCTGTGCTCTCTCCCCTCTCTGCCTGTCAGCTTGTGACAGTGCCTGCCCCTGCAACTCCTGCTACTCAAATAACTTTCACATCTTCATACCATCCCCTCTGTGTTCTAAATCTGTGTCCCCCTGTGTGAGTGATTTATATATAAAAAAAAAAAAAACCTTCTATACCTCATTTCACAGCTCTTCTCAGCAATCACATGATCGGCTGGGTCTCTTTCTCCTCACCCGAGTGATGCCAGTGGGGGAATCTTGGCCCCGCCCGCTGCATCTGTCAGATGGAGAGAGGAGAAAGCCAGCCGATCATGTGATCGCTGAGAAGAGCTGTGATTTTTTTTTCTTACCAGTTATACCATCGACTCAGGGACATTTTTTCCCCTTCAGTGAAACTGCTGACTTAAGGATATTTTTCCTTTTAGTGACACCAATGATGCAGGGACATTTTTTCCTTCCACTGACACCACCAAATTAGAGATATTTGTCCTTTATTGAAACCATTAAAAGAGAAGTAAAGGATTTGTTTACCCCATTCATACTCACCTAGGTGGATGCTACTGTCCCCTATTGCCTCTACACTGAGAACCGAACGATCAAACATCGCCAATCCCTCGGTTTTCAGAGCTACGTGAGCAGAGAGCTGTAGACTGTCAGTCACTGGCTCTCTGCTCTTCTCCCTCCTTGCTCATTGGAGCGCTGAGCTGTGGAGGGGTGGGAAGCGGCCGGCTCAGGCTCACTTCGGCTCACTGAGAGGCTGAGATCGGTTGTAAGTCCAGGCACTGGGGGAATCCATAACTCCGTGGTCATGGTGACATGGTGCCTTGACTAAAATCGGTGATGTCAGCAGAGAGCGGACTTTAGTCTGCTCTCTCCTGAAAACAGGTCACAGGAGTGCAAAACTAATAGCATTCCTCTGATCCAGAGGAGAAGTACGGCCACATGAGCTTTGGCTGGACTTCTCCTTTAATGCAGAAACATTTTTCCTTCCAGTGACACCACTGACATTTATGCTTTCAGTAACACCAATGACACAGATCACTTTTTCTTCTCTTCTAGTAACCACACAGGGGGCCAGATTCTCAGCAGAGTTACGACGGTGTAACTCAGGAAACACCCTCGTATCTCTGTTTCTTGGCTCCAGGTATCTATGCGAGTGATTCCTAGAATCATTTTCGCATAGATACGGCCAAGATCCGACAGGTGTAAGTGACTTACACTGTCGGATCTTAAATGTATTTCGCCGCCGGCCGCTAGGTGGCGTTTACGTTCAGGTCTCATTTGTTTATGCAAATGAGCCTGATACGCCGATTCCCGAACGAATTCGCGTCGCGTAGCCGTCGCTTACGTCGTTTGCGTAAGGTTACCCCTGCTATATGAGGGGTAACCTTACGCCAGTCCGCCGTATGCCATGTTAAGTATGGCGTTGGGTCCGCGTCGTCTTTTCCCGTCGGGTACGTCGTTTTCCTAAGTCGTTATTGAATACGACTTTACGTCAATGACGCACACGTCGGCGTCATTGACGTTTTCCGTCGAGAACTGGAGCATGCGCACTCGGCTATTTTAGGCCCGGCGCATGCGCAGTTCGATTGGCACGGGGGCGCGCTTAATTTAAATACAAGCCGCCCCCTTTGAATTACGCGGGGATACCTCGGGCCTTTTACACTACTCCGCCGCAAACTACGGAGCAAGTGTTTGGGGAATACAGCACTTGCTCCTGTAAGTTGGGGCGGTGTAGTGTAAATAGCTTACGCGACGCAGGATCTTAGAGAATCTGGCCCTAAATTACGTTTTTTTTTTTCTTTTCAGTGACATCGCCAACCCAGGGACGGTTTTCCTTTCAGTGACACCACCAGCTCATGGATATTTTTCTCTCCCACTGACACAGGGAACCTATTCATTTTAGTCACACCACCGACTCAGGGACATTTTTTTTTCAGTGATGCCACTGGCCAGTGATTTTTTTTTTCTTCCAGTGATGTCACCAACTAAGGGATATTTATTCTGATTGTGATTCATTTCAGTCACACCACTGACTTGGGATGATTTTTTCCTTACAGTGATACCCCTGACTTAAGGATTTTTTTTGTTTTCCAATTCAGGGATATATTTTTCTTTTCAGTAACACTATCAACACAGGGACATTGTTCCATTTCAATGACACCACTGACAAAGGGTCATTTCTCCTTCCAGTGAAACCACCTACTCAGGGACACCAATTGTACACTCTCATGCCCCGTACACACCATCACTTTATGTGATGAAAAAAAAACGACACTTTCTGTGAAGTAAAAAACGACGTTTTTGAAACTTCAATTTTCAAAGACGAAGTTGCCTACACACCATCGTTTTCTCACAATGATCTTGCAAAGTGAGGTTACGTTCCACCACGTTTTACCATTGAAGCTCGCTTCTGGGCATGCGTGGATGAAAAAACGTCTTAGAAAACGACGTTTTTTGCTACACACGGTCAATTTCTGTGAAGTAAAAAGTGCACTTTTGAAAAACGACACATAAAATTGAAGCATGCTTCAATTTTTTTTGGTCGTTTTTTACAAGACATAAAACGACGTTTTCCCACACACACGGTCAATTAAAGTGACGTTTTTAAAAACGTCATTTTTTTTCATCACATAAAGTGATGGTGTGTACGCGGCATTAAAGTTCACCAGTGCACCGCAAACATTTGTAATAGTTCACTGCATGCCACAAACAATACCAACATTTTTGTGCATGCAAGGGTGTTGTGGTGAGGTGTCGAGGAGGTAGGGTAGGCAGTTTCTAATCTTGGCACTGGATGACCTTGCCCCAGCACTGGGTCACTGGTTGATATAATGTTGGCTCCCTAACGAACAACCTGTGCAAACAAACCACTCGCCCCCCCATTCGTTCGGTCAATCAGTCAAACCCCCCACCCCCCTATCGCTCAGTCATTCGATCGGTCAGTTGGACAAACCCCCCACCGTAGTTTGGTTAATCATCTATCCATCTAGGTCGCCGGCAGCTTCAGCGACTTCCTCTGTGTCTCCTTCTCGGCATCTCCCCTCTGCTCCCCCTGCTCTCAGCCAAAATGGTCGCTTCTCCTCTCAGCCAATCAGGTCTTAAGACCCGCTTCCTGATTGGTCCAGGAGGAGAAGCAGGAAGATGATAGCAAATATTAATTTGTTATTGTCACACAACTGGGTGGGCTCGAGGTGCAGTGCTCTTCGTCCCATGCCCACCCTTTTTTGAAGCCAATTAAAGCTTGAGGCTCAAATCATGTGCTCAAAAAAAACAAAACATAGAGATCCATGCGTCCAGCACCATGCATGAAGATTAGGGGCCGGGCCCTGCACCCCTAATGGAGCGCCCACCACTGGTGCTAATATATATTTTAGTAATACACCCAACATTCATTGAATAGGAAAATTTCAGTCTGAACATGGGTTTGAACCGGGACCTCATCTCTAACAGCAGGTAAAGTCCATCCATGACTCTGCCCTGGTCCCAAGGGGGCTATACACACTGTTTTTTGCTTTCTGTTAGGTTTAAAGAGAAACACAGAGGAAATATGCAAACTTAAAATGAAATTCATAAATAAATAAATAAATAAAACACCAGAAAAGTGAACAATGAGAAAAGATAGACTTGGAAGCTTGACGACCCTTGCTTTGGGTTGCTAGCAAAAAACTGAAGCCTTGCCTAATGGGAAAAGGTTATGCCTGGGGGGGGACTACCTGTCTTGTTTTATTGTGAATGTCCAGTCACCTGAAGGTGTCAGTAAAACCCTATTTATAATGAATATGAAGACGCTCTGCGTCCCATGAAGAAAGTACAATTTATGTCATGGTTCCCATCATAGGAGAAAATAAGTCTTATCTATAGATTATTCTGAGCCTAGGTTCACACTGGTGCGGCGCATGGAACCGCATGTGATTTGAACAGGAACCTCACCACATTCCTGTTCAAATCATATGCGATCCTTTGCAGTGCGATTTGACCCCATTCATTTTGTATGGCTCAAATAACACCCAACCAGCACAAAGAAGGTCTATGAACTTTTTTTTTACCACACTGGAATTTGATTGCAGGGGTGTTCACACCCTTGCAATCCGATTCTTCCAATTGCACTGTGTTTTGCAAAATGCTTTTGGAGTGTCGTTAATTTAACATCCACATCTGCAAAGGTTCACATAAACGTAGTGCAATTGTGATTGGGTGCCGGAAACGCACAGGAATCGCTGTGATTCCTGCATCACATAGGTGCAAACCTAGACTAAAGGAAAATATATATGTGCTGACAGGAGCAACCAATCTAATTCTACCTTTAATGTTAATAGCCTTTACCAAAAAATATATAAAATCCTGATTGGTTACTATAGGCAACACAGACAGTTTATATTTTTAAACAAGATAGCACCTTTTCCTGTTATTGCCAACAAACATAAATATAAGACTAGCAGGAGAATGATGTTGCACTGAGGATCACACAGGCTTCAACAAGAGAATGATGACAGTAACTTCGCTGATGTCATTTTAATAGCTGTGTATAGTCAGAAAAGGGATTGCTACATGGGTGTACCTGGGCATGATTCTGCTTGAATGGAAAAGACTCAAGCAGGGAAATCTCCCCCTATTCTTATCTCAGTGTGACAACTAATTATAAACACACAACCCATATGTACTGTATACTTACAATTTCAGACACATGCAACATTTTTTACATTTTACTGTTCTAATTTACCATTTCTCATGAAAGGAATGTTGAGAATTCACCATACAACACAATATTGCATTTTGTCCATTAGAGCAGATATGTTTCTCTTTTACTTATGGACATTTGTACAAAAGGGACTGCTTAATATTTGTGAAACCTGGCATGTCAAGATAAATGATGACTTGTTCATACTAGGTGCGTTGAGCTGCGTCGATCAGCATTGATCATTCCAGGCTCAGCACAAGGGCACATAGAAAATAATTATTTTTTTTATGTGCGCCGTTCACACCATACATGTGCGGTGGTTTGTGTTGCATAAAAGGGAAAAATAAATCAGTAAACAGGGTAAAGAAAGCCCCGGAGCAAAGGGAACCTAAGTGCAGGGGCCACGTGACTGGGGGGGGGGGGGCGCTGTGAAGGGTGCACATAGGAAGTGATGTTGGCCAATAGTTACCGTATTTATCGGCGTATACCGCGCACTATTTTGCCCTGAAAATCAGGGCAAAATCGTGGGTGCGCGATATACGCCGATACCCGCTTTCCCGCCACGAGTTTGAATACTGCGCCCGCATATAGCGAGCGCAGTACACTCGTGAATCTTCGGGCAGTCTCGGCGCCTCTCGTACTGACGTCCTGAGCGTACAGGACGTCAGTGCGAGAGGCGCCCGAGCCTGCCCGAAGATTCACGAGTGTACTGCGCTCGCTATATGCGGGCGCAGTATTCAAAGTCGTGGCGGGAAACGAGCGGGAGGACGCCGCAGAAGGACGCCGGACCCGCCGAAGATGGACACCGGACCCGCCGAAGATGGACACCGGACCCGCCGAAGATGGACGCCCGACCCGCCGAAGAGGACACCCGACGAGGCCACAGAAGGACGCCGGACCCGACGAGGCCGCAGAAGGACGCCGGACCCGACGAGGCCGCAGATGGACGCCGCGCAAGACACCAAAACTGTAAGTACAAAAAAACAAAAAATCTTTTTTTCCCACAGCATTGGGGGCCACTTTGGGGGTGCGCGGTATACGCCAGAGCGCGTTATACCACGATAAATACGGTAATTTGTCTGCACAGGGGGGGCGGGGCTAGCCGGCCACCCTGTGCTTGTTATTTAAGCTGCAGGGGGTGGAGCTAGCTATTCAGGCACAAACAGCAGAAGAGATCGCACACAGTTAGCTTTGTCCCTTCCTCCAGGAAGTTGTCTGGTATGCGTTAGTGTGTTTTATGTTTTCTTTTTTGTTTCAGGTGGTGGCAGGGGTCTATGGTTCCTGAGGGAAGGATGGTGGTTGATATATACATATTTATATGGATATATTATATATGGTTGGTACGGGTTGGGGCCTGTAGCGGTATAGGCACCTTCCCTATCTGGGTAAATGGGCTATTAGTCATCAGGCTGTATGGAGAAATTAGGATCGAGTCATTTGTCTCTGAGCTAGTGGGAGCACGGCTAGAGGCCAGGATACGATGCTGATGATGGACAGCCGATGATATAGCATTTGTTCTTACCTTTTTTCAGGAACCTCTGACACAGCAGAAAAAAGTTTATTTTGTTTGGGTTAAAATGTTTATCTGTTAATATATATATATATATATATATATATATATATATATATATATAATATGGCCTTTGTTGGCCATTTAATCCAGAAGGTCATGCGCTGTAACACTGCTTAAACACAACACACACCAGCAGATGTGCATTATACCGGAGCAAAACATGCCCCAGCAAGCTACTTTTTAAAGTAGATGTAAAGCCAAACTTAATGGCGTTTAGTTTGCTTGAAGCGGACCCAGATCCATTTTAGCTCCCTGAATGGTTTGTTTGTTTGTTTTACTCCCATTTTTTTATATATATTTTTTTGCCCCAGCCTACCAGCATTCTCGCTTAGTTGGGAATGACACGTATCTGCTCTCTCCCTTCTTCTGGGATATCACCGTCACATATCCCATGAGGATGCAGGAACATGGAAACACAGCACTTAATTGAAGGAGCTGGCACGTGTCATCGGGAGCTGGATGCCTGAACTCAGAAGATGCTTCCAGTGATGGAGGAGGATGAAGATGGCAACATACCGGATCACAGCAGGACAATGCTGGATTCGCTGGGCAGGTGAGTATGTGGTTTGTGATTAATCCAGCATAAGAGGTAATAAGGGGTTAAACACAGAGGGGGAAGTAAAGTTTCCCTTTAAATACTATGCATCGTCATTTTTTTTTTTATAATTCTTGTTTATACCTTTTTTTTCATTCTTTGTTGCATCTCAGTGTAGCACCCTGGTGTTTAGGCAGGGTTGCTAGTAAATTTAGTTTGCCAGGCGGTAGTTGCCCTGGTTAATTGTTAGTAGAGTTGTTAGTTCTGGCCTTGCTGCACCTTCTCTCTTCTGTCGCTAGGTGGCATTATGCTGGTGATATTAGATAGACAAGGGCTTAGCAAGGTCAGGTTACGAATGGATGGGGTGTCTCAGCCAATGGACAGGGTTTTTTTTTTAGTCCCTTGGCCTTCTGGAAGAACCTATTTATTTGGGTGGAATCAGGTGATCGGGGTTCTGTGCATCCTGGATGGCTGTCTGGGTGAACGTGTGTTATTCTGCCCCAAACTGCTAGGCCAGAAGCCTGAGGCCTATCCCAGGAACATCTGGCTGCCAGGCTGTCAGAGAGCCTATCCAGAAGCAGCGCAGGGTTGGGACTGCAATATTGGAGTCCAACTGAGAGTAACGGTTCAGCTGGATGGGAAACCAGTTGTGGCCGGAGGTAGAGGGGAAGCTGTCGCCAAAGGGACCATCCACCTTGTTACTGGAGACCACTGTGAGTAAGCTGGGGCCAGTATCAGAGCAGTCTTGTCACCAGCCAGGGATGGTGAAGCAGTGGGAAAACTTCAGTGAGTGCCAAGTCAGGAACCCAGTGGGACAGCAGAGGTGACGCTTGAGAAGCATCTGCAAGTGCCAAGCCAAGGACCTAGCGGGTCAGCAGGGATGATGCTTGAGGAGTATCTGGGAGTACCAAGCCAGGGGCCCAACAGGGAAGCAGGGGTGATGCTTGTGGAAGATACCATTCCGAGCTCTGGAAGTTGAAGAGCTCATGGGATCCATTGGCGATTGGGTCTGAGAGACTGGGAGCTCTGGGAGTGAAGACCTACAGTAAGAGACTGTAGAGTGCGAGGAGAACTATTTATGTTACCAATAGTTAAATACAACTACCGTTAGTGACTGTTACAATAATTTTTGCCATAGGAGACAGTGGTCCTACCTATACAGAAGTGGTGTCTGGATGAGGCCTTCCACTGTATAGCTGTCTAGCTATAAGTCTCAGAGTCTGCCAATTATCATTGCATCTACTTACCCTAACCCTCTCTCCCACAGTTCTTGTTCAAGAGACAATAAATCTCTTAGCATTCAAAAAGTGTCTGGCGCCCATCACTTCAGCTTGTTTTACCCCCACTATGCCTTGCAACCCACTCTACAAAGAAGAATGTCAGCTCTCCCTGACTCTGGAGGTCACCATTAAGCCTCTAGAGGTCCGGGACCTTACTACATCAGTCCTGCTGATCTCCTGAAGCCCCCTTATGTATATATGCATTCTCTCGAAAGATGGCTGTACAGCATTTCACATGGCCACAACAGTGGACCATGTCTACTGTACATGATTTGTGTTCATATGAAAAGCCACTTGTAGGTTCCATCGAAAACCCCTGTGACAGCAAAGTGACAACACAGTGTTGTTCCCCTATAACAGGAAGTTACACAGTTACATAGCTAACCAAGTCGAAAAAAGACACCATCTTGTTCAACCAACATAAAAAAAAAAAAAGAATCCATATACACTATCCCAGGGGTAGGCAACCTTTTGAGCACAGTGTGCCGAAAAATGTTTTCAAAGAAATTGAGCGTGCAGATTTTATAACAAAAAAATTTCAACTTCACACTCTCAATCACAAAAAAAATGTTTTTACTAAGTAAATGCTGTAACTACTTGAGTAGAGAAATTAACATCCTGCACTCACGTCTCAAATCAGCCCCAATTCCTGCAACTCCGCATCTCAGATCACTATCCCCCCTGCAACTCTGTTTCACCACTGTACCCCCTGCTCATCTGTCCCACCACTGTATCCCCGTGCACATCTGCCCTCCACTGTAACCCCCTGCACATCTGCCCTCCACTTTACCACACTGCAGATCTGCCCAACTACTGTAATACCCTGCACATCTTCCCCACCTCTGTACCCCCTGCTCATCTGTTTCACCACTGTAACTCCCTGTACATCTCCCCCCCCCCCCCCACACTGTACCATCCTGCTCTTCTGTCCCACCACTGTAACCCCTTTCTCATCTGCTCCACCACTGTAACCCCCTGCACATCTGCCCCACCACTGTACTAGCCTTCACATCTGCCCCACCACTGTACCCCCCTGCACCTTCTGTGCTGCTCTAAAAAGTAACAGAAGTAACAAGGGAGGGTAGTATAGCTAATGCCATACATAACATGTTCAAAAGAGTTCTAAAGCAATAATAAGGAACTGTAGGAAAAAGAGATCTGTTTGCTCAGCATCTTTCACCTGTCTGCAAAAATATCTGACTTACACGGTTCTCAACTCCTTACACAAAAATAAAATAGGCCTATAAGCATAATTTGTGGTTAAAGTTTAGGTATGACATTTTTTACATAGTTACATTGGCCCAACATTAGTCGAACTTGACTTGAACTAAGGTAAGTATGCATATCATCCTTTGAGTGGGCAAGGTGGAGAGGCGGGGTGGTGACATCATGATCTCTACTCTATCTAGACAGGGAACATGCTCGTTTGCATAAGAGCAGAACATTTTGGCTGCAGGTGCTTGTGGGTGTGGGACAACATGTGAGTTACATGCTGTAACACCTGCAATAGCGTGAACCTAGATTTCAGCTTTTACTAGCTACTAAACCATTGGGGAAAAAAAACAATCAGCAATTGTGTACATACGTTTTTAGGGGCACACCAGTGGCGGCTGGTGGGTTTTTCTTTTGGGGGGGTGGAAAACAACCCCCCCCCCCGGCAGCTGGCGTTGCGGCACTACCACCCCCCCACCCCGGGCTGCCGGTGAGATCCGCACTTACTCGAACTAGGTAGTGTCCTCCAGGCCAGTCCACCCATCGTGGGGGAGGCGGGTTGCAGGCAGCGGCTCCGGTGTCCGCCTCTCCAGCAGCTTCCTTCGCCATGTGTCTGCTCTCTCTTCCACTTAAGCGATAGGCATTCAATGGGATCGCTTGACGCTTTGGCCAAAATCAGGACCGGCCTCCTGATTGGCGGGTAGGAACTTTAGTGTGAAAATAGCGAAAATGTGTTTGGTATCGTCACACAACTGGGTGGGCTTGGAGCGCAGGGCTCTGCATCCCGAGCTCACCCTTTTTTAGGGTCTGGCTATAATCGCATGCTTAAAAAAACACTCCCCCCATTGGAATCAATAGTCCGGCGCCCTAATATGTAGATCAGGGTGCCGGACGTATGGATAGGGGGGGGGGGGGCGACGCCCATGCACCCTCTATGTACGCCACTGGGGCACACACCCAAAAATTATACCCATAGCTTCCAACTGTCCCTGATTTCGAAGGGACTGTCCCCAATTTGGAACAAAGTTCCTCTTAACTCCCCATTTGTCCCTCATTTTGGTCTGATCTATATAGCTGTATATAAAATGCACTTTTTATCTTTCAAAAAGTGTTTTCCAGTGCAAACCCTTAGATTTTTACCTCTGTGGTAAAAAGGTCCAAAAATGCTGCTCTAGGTCGAACACTTGCCGACTGCGCACTGTACATATACTGTGAGGCCGCGTACACACGGTCGGTCCATCCGAAGGACCGTTTTCATCGGTTAACCGATGAAGTTGACTGATGGTCTGATGTGCCTACACACCATCAGGTAAAAAAACGATTGAGTCCAACGCGATGACGTAAAACATGACGTGCTGAGAAAAATGAAGTTCAATGCTTCCAAGCATGCGTCGACTTGATTCTGAGCATGCGCGGGTTTTGCGTACTAACCGTCGGTTTTGACCAATCGGTTCAATTTTAAAGCAAGTTCTACATTTTTCGACCGAAGGATAACGGACCGATGGGGCCCACACACGGTCGGTTTGGTCCGATGAAACTGAACTTCAGTCCGTTTTTCATCGGTTTTGTCCGAACGTATGTACAGGGCCTGACAGTCCAGGCTGACTGTATATATTTGATTCTAAAATTCTGCATAATGAACGCACGTGCATGCACGTGCTGTGATTCATCACAGCACATGCCGATCACCGGGTCCCAACCAATGATAGACCACTGGCTCTGACTCTCATGGAACACGGCTCTGTGAGTGTAAACAGCACAGAACTGTGTTCAGTGATAGGGGATCTAGTTGGTTTTTCATTCCCTGCTAAGCAGGGAATGAAAACTACTAGATCCCCAGTAAAAGCAGCACACGGTACACACATAAACACTTGTTAGGCACATATTTATCCCCTTGATCGTCCTAGATGTTAACCTCTTCCTGACCAGTATCATTAGTACAATGACAGTGCATATTATTATCACTGATCACTGTAATAATGTCACTGGTAATCTCAGTGGCTGTTAGTTCCCACAAAGTGTCAGTTAGTGTCATATTACACTCCAGCCCGCTATAAAGCCCCGTTCACACACATGCCGGATCCCGAGGGGAAAGCCGAGAACCTGCTCGGTCAGTCTTTCCCCCTACACACGGCCAGTTGTCCCAACAGGAAAACTGCGATGGAGCTTTGGTCGGGAATCCCAGCCGTGTGTATGCTCCATCTCAGTTTTTCCCATAGGAAAACTGCCAAAAACTGCCGAGCAAAAGTCTGACGGTTTTCCCGGCGGTAAAAAAGAGCTGGTTCTCTTTTTTTTGGCCGGCGGTTTTCCCGTAAAAAAAAACTGCAAGAAGCATACACATGGTATTCCCGGCCAAAAGCTCTCCTCACAGTTTTCCAGTCGGGAAAACCGGTCGTGTGTTCGAGGCATAAGTCGCTGATCACCGCCATTACTAGCATAAAATAAAAAATTCCAGTATATAACCCATAGTTGAAGACACTATACTTTTAACACAAACCAATCAATATACACTTGTTGGGATTTTTTTCTTACCAAAAACATGCAGCAGATTACATTTTGTGCAAAATAATTAAAAAAAAAAAATATTTATGGGATATGTTTTATAGGAGAAAGTACAAAAATATATTATTTTCAAAACTTACATATTTTTTTTTATTTTTTATTTATAGCACAAAAAAAAAAAAACAGTGGCGATCAAATACCACCAAAAGAAAGCTCTATTTGTGGTAAAAATAAGTAAATAGATATATCTATCTATCTCAATTTTAATTTGTGTACAGCATTGTATAAAAGCACAATTGCTAGTTAAATTAATGAAGTGGCAAAAAGAAAAAAATGGCCTGGTCATGAAGGAACCCCCCTTCGTGACCAGGAAATGTTTTGCTTTTTGGCGCGGTAATCTTCCGGCGGTCAAATGGTTAAAAAGTCTCATGTAATCAATATACATAAAAACAAACCTACAATTTAAAAACGGTACTCTCCCATTCAGTTACATTTGTTTGCAAAATGTGATCTGATTGATGATCAGTTCTTCATAATGATTAAAAATAACATAAACAGTATTCTTTGTTTTTATGTTGCTTCTTGTATATTCTAAATATAAAGCAAAAAAGGGAAAAGTACTTGCCTGTGTTTGCTGGTCTGTGGTTAGCCTGGATCTGATGAAAATTCAACAGCACAAGTTTTTTGTTCTTTTAACTCTGTGTTTACCACACCCAGGAAAAGACAAGGAGGGGCAAGTACGTCATGCTGTGAAAGAGACAGTATGTTTTTTTTTTCTGTGCTACAGTACATACAATTGGTAATCTCTGTATATTGTTATTATGGTGAGAGTAAAGTGGGGAAGGGATAGACTCTTTGGCAGGTTCTCACTCTCTGCATCTTTGTTTTAGAGATTCAGAGCTTTATTACATTTAATCGTTCTTATGCAAAGCTTATGTTAATGTGTTTTTCATTATGGTAGCCAATTGATTATGTAGCGCAACCCCCTCAGGAGCCGCTGGTTAGATTGGGACGGCGTGTTATGTTACCTCTATGATGTGTCTAGGGATGATGATGAGAGTAATGACGGAATGTCCAGACAACTGGGTGACGTTTTCTGTGCTTTTATTACTGGTCCAACATGACCAACAGTCAACTCAAGGTAGATAGAGAAAAGGTTGGTGAAAGGAGGAACTTGCAGATTCAGGCTATGGATAACAGAAGCAGTCCTGCCTCCAATGATAACTCTTGCTTCGTCGCCACTCCCGCCGGAGTGGGTATAGTGCCCCCGGACAGATCCCTCTCACAGGCCTAGCAGCCGGGGCGTCACTCAGAACTTTTGAGAAGGAACAAGTCTCTGCCACCGACTTGGCTCTATTAGATTTTAGGTAAGTTTCAAATATAATTAGGATTAGTAAGGGACCTCTGCCACAGGCACAGTACTCAGGAACATGGACAGTAGAACGAATACTCTCAGTCAATAATTTGCCTGAATCTCCCTCAGGTAGACTTCTTATATTTGGGGTCACCGACCAACAGTTTGCAGCATACAACCTGTAAGTGTCCAGTGACCCAGATCCCTAATGGATCGTCTAAGCCCTATTGGATCACCTGCCTCCGGGTTCACCTCAGACCGAATCCTCATCGAACAGCATAACTCGCTTGGGATCCTCCTCTTAAAGTATGGGGACCGAGCAAGTCACTGGGGCCCCTTTGCAGCATTAGTTGCTCCGAACCATGAGAGCGCAGAGTCAGGAACTCCACGTAGCACGTGCGCCCCAGCCTGGTAGGCCATATCGCCGGGGCCCATGATGTGCGCACACCCTAAAGGTGGGTGCCGCACCTGGAATCAGGAATGCGCGAAGAACCCCAAAAAATGGCGTCTGCCACAGAAATACCCTCCCCCAGCATACCCTGCCAGGGAAACACTCCTCCGATTGGCTGCTGGAGAAAGGCGCCTCCGCCTGGACCCCTCTGGTGCCACCTGCCTCCAAAGATGGAACTGTATCTTTGGAGCACAGCATGAACCCACAGGACAGTCCAGGGATGGCAACAGCCCAATTTAAATAGATAAACATGGATGAGAGCAATGTAACTCTCTCATCCCCCACTAAATTGGACATAGCACCTGTACCAAAAGTACACAGGCGCTACAATTATGAATGGTTAAAAGAAAAAAGAATGAAGCTAGATCAGTTGTTATGCAATTGAAAGGAATCCCAATCACATCCCGAGCGAGCATTGTTTCAAAAGAAGGGAAAATCTGGACCTGTAGTCCGAGAGGATTCAAATCCTCTCGGGCATATTCATCGAAAGTTTTTACATGCCAATGCATCAAAGACTTTTTTTTCAGCCATTTGGTAAGGTTAGAAAAGAGAAATTCATTCGGATTCCCGAGATTCATTTTGATCATAGTCAGATTGCAACTTAGTCACAAAGGACTCCCAGGATTCGCTGTACAATTCGGCCATATAAAAAAAAAAAAGAAAAAAATTTAACTTATGCAGATTATATGCAAAGAAAGCGTATGGAAGAGAAACAAGAAAAACAACTGAAAGCTTTAAATGGTAGGGGACTTATAGGGTATCTACTACCCGACTGAAAAGTTTAAAGAAAAAAGAATGAAGCTAAATCAGTTGTTATGCAATTCCAAGGAATCACAATCATATCCCGGCAAAATTTGAAAATTTGTAGGAGAAAAAAGCCCCTGGGATGGTACGGATTGTAATAATAGAATGGAATTGTCAAAAAGTATATAAAAATAGAAACGTTTATTTAGTATAAATCATGATAGTCACAATATACAAAAAAATTGAAAAAAATTAATTTAAAACAAAGGAATTGACATACAAAGTGAATTCACAAATATACAGAAATCCACACCCGAATGCTGACAAATAAATCAAGACAAGCAAGAGTGCATAAAACCTGACATGTTTCGGAGGCAGACGGTTAGGTTAATTCGTAAACCATATGAAAATTCCTTCTTCAGGGATTCTTAATATTGGTGTAAACAATAATATAAAATTTTTCCTAGTAAGGAGAAAAGAAAAACATAATATAAATATAGTTTGTAGCATTGTTCATTTCTTAGATTGCTTCTAGAGCTTTTTGTTTTGCATATCATTTACAGACATTGGGCCAGATTCACAGAGATCGGCGTATCTCTGTGCGGGCGTAGCGCATCTCATATGCGCTATGCCAACGTAACATAGAGAGGCAAGTACAGTATTCACAAAGCACTTGCTCCCTAAGTTACGGCGGCGTAGCGTAAATGGGCCAGCGTAAGCCCGCCTAATTCAAATTAGGCTGGTAGTGGGCGTGTGACTGTGAATCTGGCCCATTATGTCCAACATCAAATACAGTCTATTTAGTGACCCAGTCATTATGAATGGGTAGCCACTGCACCACAATGTATGAAAAATATGTGCATAACCTTGTTTTTGCAATGTAGTGCTCCACAACTCACGGTTTATGTGTTGTTCTGTGCTGTGGTGCATTGTGCTTTGGGCTCTACTGCAGAATGTGTTGGGGTGCCACTCACAATAAATGGCACTGGTGCATTGTCATAAGTGTAATTGGTCCATCTTTGTGAATATCTGTCCAAATGACCCCCCCATCACCATTTTCAATAATTTTATATTGTAGTACATAAGGCTATGTTGCATCAATATACAATTCTTTGAAGTTATATGAGCTATTACGGGACAGCAGTTTTGGTATAGAGTTATTTTCTGCTTGAGGTTTGTAGCCGTATTAGAGCACTTGTGACAGAGGCAATTGAGTACTATACTTTTTTTAGTTGCACTAACTCACAATTTTTCAGGACAAGCTTTCAGGGGTTGTTCACTTCTTCAAGGTCCCAGCAGTACTGATTTACAAAAGTTTTAGCAGAATGTTAAAAAAAAAACACAATCTTTGAGGGAAAGAAAAAAAACACACACAAACAAATGTACACAGCATTAGGAATACAGTTAATGAGATAAGATAACATTAAGGGAGAGCTATAGACTGGTGGAGGATAATAGTCACAGAGGGGGTCGTATCTTTTGGATAATGAGTAAGGAAACCAATATCTAAATTTAGGCTGTTATTTTTTGTGTCAAATAAAGGTATCATTCTTGGTTCAAAAGTTTTCCTTTCCTGAATAGTTCTGAAATTCCCTTTTAGGCCTTGTACTCACGAGCAGACATGTCCGATGAAACCGGTCCGCGGACCGTTTTCATCGGACATGTCTGCCCGGGGACTTCTGTTCGATGGATGTACACACCATCGAACAGAACTCCGCGCGTAAACAATACGCGGGGCGTGTCCGCGGTGTCGCCGCGACGTGGGCGGGCCTGCCTTTTAAATGCTTCCACGCATGCGTCAAAGTCATTCGACGCATGCGAGGGATGGCGGGCGGCCGGACATGTACGGTAGGTCTGTATAGACGACCGTACATGTCGGGGGGACAGGTTTCCAGCGGACTGTTTTAAAGCAATGCCAGGAAACAGTTGTCCGCTGGAAACCTGTCCGATCCGCCCGAAAATGGTCCGCTCGTGCCTACACACGGCCAAACATGTCTGCTGAAACTGGTCCGCGGACCAGTTTCAGCAGACATGTTTGGTCGTGAGTACGGGGAATAAGAATTAAAACATTGAGGTCTTCCATAGTGTGGTCTGGTTATGAGCAATGATGTCCCACAGGTGTGTAGAAACTATTTTCTTTATGTTCCTTGATGTGTCTGTGCAAGTTCGTCCTCGTTTCACCAACATACGATCCTTTGCTACATCTTCTGCATTGGATGAGGTACACAACATTACTGGAGGTACAGTTGTATTATCCCATGATATTGAAGGTCCCGTTTGTGTATGTGACACTTTTAGATAGATTGATTTGGTTGCACAGTTTGCAGCATTTTTTTGTTGCACGGTTTGCTTCCATTATTTGTGACTTTATAATCAGAATTAAGTTTCCTGATGATTAGTTTATGTCTGAGGTTGGGTGGTTGTCTGAAAGCAAGTATTGGGGGTTGTTGGAATATTTCTTTCAGAGTTTCATCCTCCTGGCCCTGAGAAATCAACTTGGTAAAAGCGCTGACTCATCTATATGCCTATTATGAAGACTTGTACAACCATTTACATTGTTTTGTTTCATGGAAGATGTAATTGTATAATGAGGTGGAGGTGTACTCCTTGGTCCTTGCAAGACTCGTAAACAATGCAAGCTGCTGTTAGACCTCTAGAGGCAGCTATGCCTCATATTCTGCATGGCATGATGATCTGCCTCTAGAGGTCTAACAGCGGACTGCGTTGTTTCCGAGTCGCCTCCATTTTGTTGTAGCCGCGGCTCACACCAGTCGCAGTAAAAGCACACCGCGGCCCCAGAGAGACAGAAAAACATCGGCAGACACCGGAGCGGTCCCGAGCACACCCGCACACACCGGAGCGGCCCCGAAACAGTAAGTAGGAACACTGACTTGAGTATAAGACGAGGGGGGCATTTTCAGACTAAAAAAAAGGGCTAAAAAACTTGGCTTATACTCGAGTATATACGGTAAATAGTATACAGGAAAAATAGAAAAAAATAGAAAAAAATCCTTAAAGACAGGATGGCCTTTCAGAGCCATCGAGCCTTTAGATCAGGGGTCAGCAACCTTTTTCCACTTAAGGGCCGGGTTCAATGTATGTGAATGCATGGAGGGCCACATTCACATGCTAATAATTGAAGATGGTGGGGTACAGGGGGATACAGAGGTGGCTGTGGACAGAGGGGTGGGGGTACAGTGGTGGCTGTGGACAGGGGGATACAGGGGAGGCTGTGGACGGGAGGGATAACAGAGATGGCTGTGGGGGGATACAGAGGTGGCTGTGGAGACAGGTGGGGATAAAACAGTTGCTGTGAATGGGGGGGGGCACAGAGGTGGCTGTGGATGGAGGGGGGATACAGAGGTGGTTGTGGACATGGGGTACAAAAGTTGCTGTGGACGGGGGGGGGGGGGGGGGAGATACAGAGGTGGCTGTGGGGGGATACAGAGGTAGCTGTGGAGACAGGTGGGGATAAAACAGTTGCTGTGGATGGGGGGGGCACAGAGGTGGCTGTGGATGGAGGGGGGGATACAGAGGTGGTTGTGGACAGGGGGTACAAAAGTTGCTGTGGACGGGGGGAGATACAGAGGTGGCTGTGAACAGGGAGGGATATAGAGGGGGCTGGGGATGGGGGGGACAAAGAGGTGGCTGTGGATGGAGGGGGATACAGAGGTGGCTGCGGACGGGGGGGTATACAGTGGTGTCTATTGACAGGAAGGGATACAGAGGTGGCTGTGGAGGGGGAGATACAGAGGTGGCTGTGGACAGGGGGAGAGATACAGTGGTAGCTTTGGACTGGGTGGAGGGGGGATACAGAGGTGGCTGTGGACAGGGGGAGTACACCGGTGGCTGTGGACAGGGGGAGTACACCGGTGGCTGTGGACAGGGGGGGTACAGCAGTGTCTGTGGACAGGGGGAGAGATACCGAGGTGGCTGTGGATGGAGGATACAAGTAAATGCTTGCCCAGCGTTTAAAAATATAATCTGCAAAAGTGTTATATAATAAAAATGCAGCTATATACCTCATTAAAAGCGGCAATCAAGACTCACGTGACTTGCCGCCTCTCTCTTCTCCTCGTCTGACAATTGCAGCGGGCGGGGCAGAGAATGACGTCAGTCAGGAGGAGAGGAAGAGCCCCCCTGCCTCAAAGCACCCACCCCCCAATGTTGAGGGCATGTGGCCTGGTACGGTTTAGGGGTTTAGGAGGGGGGCGCTCTATCGTCCCCCCCCTCTTTTGCTGTGGCCTGCCAGGTTGCATGCTCGGATAATATGGATTTTTGGTGGAACCCCCACGCAATTTTTTTTTTATTATTTTGGTTTGGGGTTTTACTTTAAATCAATACCAGACCTGAAGGGTCTGGTAATGAACTGGGGGGGAACCCATGCTGTTTTTTCAATAACTTTTATCTGTATTGCTGAGACCCGACAATTCATTACAGCGGCGAGTTTTAAATAACTTTTTTTCCTTTTCCTTTTAGAAATGTCATTTTGCTGCGGGACTGTTCTAAACACGGGAAACATGTGCCACTTTACAGGCATACTATAGACACCCCCCCCCCCAGGTACGAAATTTAAAGGAATATTTCATATATTTTATTGTTTCACTTTAAGCATTATTAAAATAACTGCTCCCGAAAAAAATACAGTTTTTAAAACTTTTTTTGCATTAAAACATGTCCCCTGGGGCAGGACCCAGGTCCCCAAACACTTTTTATGACAATACCATGCATATAAGCCTTTCAAATTATCACTTTTGATTTCTCCCATAGATTATTAAAGGGTGTTCCACGGCTTTCGAATTTGCCGCAAACGCCCCCAATTGAACAGACGAACACCCGATGTTCGAGTCGAACTTACGTACGAATCGAACATCAAGCTAATCCCTAGTCTATAGTCCTGTTTAGGGAATGATGCGGTCCAATGCACCATAACTAATTGGCCTCCATCACAAATTTGATCAGAAAGAGAGAAAGTTTGATTGGCAGGACTTTGAATGAGGCCAATTACTTTGAATGAGGCCATTCACTGTATAGCGTAAAGTAATTGGCCTCATTTAAAGTCCCGTCGATCAAACTTTCCCCCTTTAGTCCTGTTTGGAACAATTTTGTTTAATATGGAGAAACTGTCCTGTGGGAATACCGTTCTTAAGCCATGTAGGGCGATGGCTATCTGCGGCAAGCAGCGTATTAGCAGCTGATGCCTTACAAAATGTATGCGTAATAAGTGTTTCAAATTATCCTTGGAGATCAGAAGATCCAGAAAATAGATTTGAGTTTGATCAAAGGTATAAGTTAACCGTATATTGCAGTAATTTTTATTTAGACCTTCGACAAGCGAATGTAAGGAGTCAAGGTCTCCCTTCCGCAGGAAAAGGACATAATTAATGTACCTTAGCCAGGTATACAAATGGCCAAGGTACATTTGTGAATTATAGACGTCAGCCTCCTCCCACATCCCCCAGATGGAGCCACGCATAGGCGGGTGCCCCCATTAAGGTACCTCTGATTTGTTGATAGAATTGTCCTGAAAATTTAAAGCAGTTGTTCTCTAGAGCGAAGGACAGAAGGTCCAAAGTAAATTTGTTTTGGGGGCCCATGGTTGTATAGTAATTTTCCAAGAACCATCAGATCATCTGTAACCCAGTAGCATGCGGGATAGACATGTAAAATGTTTCCACGTATATCCCAACTAGCCACAAGTCCCCCTCAATCTTTATGTTGTTTATTTTATGCAGGACGTCACAGGTGTCTTTAATATAAGATTTCAATTTTAAGACCACATTCTTCAGTAAGAGGTCAAGATACTTGCCTATTCTCTCTAGTGGGCCTCCGATCGCGGAGACTATGGGTCTCCCAGGTTTTTTTTTTTTATTTATTTTTTATGTCTCTTTGAGATTAAGTAAAAGGCTGTTATATTTAACTCAGTTACCTTAAGGTTTTCATACTCATGTTTGGTCAATAGTCCTTCCTCCTTTGCCCATTTTAATTTGTAATTTAGCCTGCTTAATAGGTCAGGGAAGGGGTTAGTCTGCAGCTGTCTGCAAGTTGATAAATCACCCAGTTGTCTCTTGACTTCCTACTTTTCATTAAGCAATACAACATTGACTCCCATGTCACTTCTCTTTATTATTAAACCCCTAGCTTCCCTAAGTTCCTTCATTGCATTTCGTTCTTCCCTAGATAAATTATCCTTTAAATGACCGTCCCATTTAATTGATTTTAGGTCCATTTGAACCATTTCTAGAAACAGGCTCAGCCATTTATTCTTTCTGAATTGTGGCATACAGATGTCAATGCTATATATGAGAAACCTTACTCGAAAATTATAAGCCCATTATTGGCTATCGTATATACATCTGTGTCCTATTAGCCTCCAGCATGATCCGGATCTGTGTGTTGTGATTTTGTTTTTAATATTGGTGAAGGGTGTTAAGAGCCGGTTCACACTGGGGCGGCATGACTTCGGGGGCGACTCAGCAATGCGTCCTGAAGACGACTTCAGAGGCGACTTGCAAAATTACTTCTGTATAAAAGTCAATGCAAGGTCGTACAAGAACCTTTTTCTAAGTCGGAGCGACTTGCGTCGCTCCTATTAGAACGGTTCTATTATATAGAATGGGACGCGATTTGTCAGGTGGCTGAGTCACCTGACGAGTCACCCCAGTGTGAACTGGCTCTTACTGTTTATACATTATGTATAATAGGAGCATTGGTCTCCTTTTATTGATAATTTTTTTCAATAAATACAAGTTTTTTCATACTATCAAAACAAGCCGTGTCTGCCCAATTAACCGCTTGGATGCACCTGCTGGGTTCTTCCCCAACTGCACCCTTTCCTCCCCTTTTATTGCTTATCAGAGGTTTGCCTATTGCTATAATATATTTATGAAAATTGTGCTGTGGAAGGCCCCCAACAGATGATGTCTGTACAGCTAAAGCTGGCTATGCATTTTCAGTCAGATTTGTACATTATCAGGGGAGTATTCATTCCAAGTTTGTAAATTAAACATACATTTTCCATTCCTAGCAATACAAGCAATAAATCACGCTCCTCTTTTACATATTTTCAAGCATGCTTATTGTTATTTGTCAGCTACTTGTGAGTGGTTGTGGCACTGTGCCAGCACACACATTTCCATTAGTTTATATCTCATGAGAAAAATGTTTCATTTTTATATTTTTCAATGGAAATTAGGCATGAATAACATTTGGTTACAAAATAGATGTTAGTTGTTCCTAAATAGCTGGCACAATAATTTAGTTTAATGTTTAAAATCTGGATCTTTTAGCTGGAAAAGCTAATCTGTTGCTCCGACTGTAATAAAAAAAAACAAGCTGGAAGGAGAATGTCATCTGTTTATGCTGCATGCATGAGGAAGCATTTCCTCAGTCTATCCTCTCCCAAAGATCACTAGGACTATACATTAAACTGTTTCACAGTTTACAAGTTAAGAGGCAAGAGCAGGGGGTAAAAAAAGAAGTAGGGCCAAATCTCTTGTGGGTCACTGGGGTGCATAGGTGTGCACCAATAAGCTCAAACACATGTGCATGTGTGTGTGTCTACATACGGTATATATGACCCCCGGCACATTGATCTCCCTGATGGCACAGTGAAAGAGAAGAGCATAAACACTTCTCTTATGGCAGAGCCAGTAAGAGGGAGATCTTTCCCATGCCTCTGCGGCTACACAGAGCAATAACACCAATGCGCATTGGGGTGATTAGGGTGTGACTGGGCACCCTATGCTGGGGTGCACTTACTTGTGTATTCCTGTGATCAAGAATCAGCCAACACCAAGCTGCTCCAGTCTCTGGATGTATCCTGACAATGATGTCAGGATCTAACCAGATGTCTAATCCACAGCTGGTTCAGTCTCAGAGTCTGCTGCTGAGAGCCTGAGCCAGCTGCTCCCATCCACCACCTGCCTGACACTCCATTGGGCCCTGGAAGAGCATAGTAGAGAGCCGTGACCGACAATCACTGCTCTCTGCTCTGAGAATTGAGCAATCAATGGTCATGTAATCACTCAGGCGAATGCCACGTACACACAATCAGAATTTCCAACAACAAAACCGTGGATTTTTTTCCGACGGAATGTTGGCTCAAACTTGTGTTGCATACACATGGTCACACAAATGTTGTCTGAAATTCCGAACGTCAAGAACGCGGTGACGTACAACACTATGACGAGCCGAGAAAATTAAGTTTAATGATTCTGAGCAGATTTCGAGCATGCGTAGGATTTTTGTGCGCCGGATTTGCGTACAGACGATCGGAATTTCCGACAGGAACTTTAGAGAACCAGCTCTCAAACATTTGTTTTGGAAATTCCGACAGCAAGTGTCTGATGGAGCCTACACACGGTTGGAATTTCCGACCAAAAGCTCACATCGAACATTTGTTGCCGGATATTCCGATCGTGTGTACGCGGCATTAGAGCCAGTGGGGGAAAGCTACAGCATTACACCAATGAGCTCTAGTTATGTTGTATATACATGTTGTGAGGGGTTAGCTCGGTAGCGGGGTGTGTGACCCCTTGGTTGGGTTCACCACACACTGAATTTATACAGACTGGAAGTCAAAGACGGTTGAAAACAACGTTTCTGGTTTATTTTTCCATCTTGCTGGAAAACAATTGCAAGCATCCAAAACAGCAAAAAAAACAAAATCAAACATAAAACAAATCCTAGCCACTCTGGGCGTCTACCTTCCACACAGGAACCTATCTATAAAGTCTAACACAGCCTACTGCTGGGTAGACAGTGCTGGTCATACAGCACAAAACAATAGTCTTTTGATTTTTATCACACAGAAAAATCAATCCTCTCCTCACCTCCCCCGAAGACCTTCTGGCACTGCTCTCCTACTCACACAGCCTTAGGAGTGATGCAGCCAATTAGTGGTAATCCTCTGGACTTCTTATAGAGGCCTTTAATTGCCTCACTCTAAACAGCTGGAGTCTTCCAACGGCCCTTAGCCTTCCTGGCCACATTTGTAGCCGACACCCAATAATGATTAGTGTATTGTCTAAGCAAGGCAGAAATGTATGTCCCGTTTGTGACAACACCCACAGATTTACCTGACTTCCTGTCACAATGTTCACACTCTTTTAGAAGCCATGCATTGTGGGATCGGAAGTATCAGGAGATATGGACTCCACTGACTCTCAGCAGAAACAGACTATACTTTCCACAATGCCCTACCTTATTGGAACATGTGACACCTCCGCACAGACTTATGGGGGAGATTATTTAAAGAGAGGGAGGGGCTGATTTCCTCCTCTCTGGATTTTCATTTTCTCCTCTGCGGAGCTGTGTAGAGCCACACAGTAGTGTTGCTAGGCCTGAAGCCTGGGCCTGGATTTTCTCCGGAAGACTAACCATCCAGAGGGAAGCAAGACCAAGAGTGCCCAGCTCGTATGCCAGGAGACCGGAGAAGCCGCCCAGCTGACAACTGAAACAGTGGGAACTTGATACCGGAGATCTTGTGCTGTGAAGCAGTGAATGACCAGCGCGCCCTTTGAGAAGTAATCAGGCGGTTCGGGCCTGTTTGGGTGAGAGAGCACATGCCCAACTTCCAATCCTCTGTTTCTTAGACATATCACTTAGTGTCACCCCACAAGCCTTATACACGAGTGTGATCTCTGACTGAACTATAGCGGTCTTTCAAGTTGAAGTGCACCAACGGCCGCAACGTGGACTTCGTTCTCAAAGTTATTCTTGATATATGTTCAAGCCAGGCCTGGCAAGAAGTATTTTACATTAAGCTGTTTTGCAGGATTGCCCATTAGAGGGAGCTCGCGAGCATAGACTGCCTTATTAGTTTAGGTTGGACAACACTACCCTCTAGTTTAAACCCTTTTTCCTTTACTTTCTGACTTTCGCAAGGGCCCTTACAGAGTCATTGTGTGTTAGTGTATATTTGTTATTTACCTGTTATTCAAACCCATTTTCTTCTTTCACATATACCAAGTAAAGTCATTCGTTTGGTTTGAATATATATATTGTGTGACGTGTCTTTCATATGGAGATCACCCTCAGAAGCAGGTAACATTATTATTATTATTATAGTATCATTGTATGTTATATGCCTTGCTATTGTGGCCTTGACAAATAGAGGTCACAATACACATGAAATACATTTGGTGTGCCAAGGGAGGGTTCGAGCTAGTTAAGAGGGAGATCAATTAAAGAGAGTAGATCCCAAATCGAATCAGCGGCTCCTCCGGGGGTAGCGCTACACACTGGTAAATGTTTTATGCAGAATCAAGTTACACAATTAAATATTACCAACAACAACTTTAACAAAATGGGACATGGCACTGGGGACAGACCAGAGGGACAAGGCACTGGGGACAGACCAGAGGGACATGGCACTGGGGACAGACCAGAGGGACATGGCACTGGGAGGAAGACCTGAGGGACAGGGCACTGGGGCAGACCTGAGGGACAGGGCACTGGGGCAGACCTGAGGATCAAGGCACTGGGGGGAAGACCAGAGGGACATGGCAATGGGGCAGACCTGAGGGACAGGGCACTGGTGCAGACCAGAGGGACATGGAACTGGGGCAGACCAGGGGCAAAACATTTTTTTCCAGCGATGTAAATCCATCTCGCGCCACTGGACAGAGAAAAAAAAACATCCCCCCATGTTGAGGGCATGTGGCCTGGCATGTGGCCTGGTACAATTCAGGAGGGGGGTGCTCTCTCGTCCCCCCTTTTTTTCCAGTGACCTGTCAGGTTGCGTGCTCGGATAAGGGTCCGGTATGAATTTTTGGGGGACCCCTGCAACAATTTTTTTTTACATTTTGGCACAGGGTTTCCCTTAAAATCCATACCAGACCTGAAGGGTCTGGTATGAATTTTGAGGGGGACCCCTATGCCATTTTAAAAAAAATTGGCTCAGGGTTCCCCTTAATATCCATACCATATCAAAAGGGCCTGGTACGCAATTTGTTTTTAAAATTTTGGTTCCAGACCCAAAAGGCCTGGTATTTTGGTTCCAGACACAAAGGGCATGGTAATGGGGGGGGGGGGAACCCATGATGTTTTTTACAATGACTTTTATCTGTATTGTCGAGACCTGACAATTCATTACAGCCGCGAGTAGCTTTAAATTACTTTTTTTTTCTTTAGAAATATAATTTACCAAAGGGAAATATGTGCCACTTTACAGGCATACTATAGACACCCCCCAGGTATGAAATTGAAAGGAATATTTCACTTTTATTGTTTCACTTTAAGCATTATTAAAATCACTGCTCCCAAAAAACTTCAGTTTTTAAACCTTTTTTTGCATTGATACATGTCCCCTGGGGCAGGACCCAGGTCCCCAAACACTTTTTATCAAAATACCATGCATATAAGCCTTTAAAATTATCACTTTTGATTTTTCATGTCAATCTCCCATAGAATTTTAAACCATGTTCCGCGGCTATCGAATTTGCTGCGAACACCGCAAATTGTTATTCGGCGAACACTTGATGTTGGAGTCGAACTTATGTTCGGCTCCAACATCGGGCCCATCCATACAATTTGGCCATGTTTTGCATTTTCCTGTGGCAGCAGTAAATGACAGCCAAGTGTACATGAATCCTAAATAATCAGTAGCTTCTACAACTCTCTTCTACAAAACTGCCAGTATGACATAGCCTATAATGTATAATTAGCCTTTCTCAATCTTTTCAATGCAGAGGAACCCTTGAAATAACGCCTTCTCAGGGCAGCCATCAGAAATTTTGGGGCCCCTTACATAGCTTTAGGTCTGGGCCCCCCTGGACCTAACCACAAACATTCCTCAAGGCCTGCCCACTGGCTGTCCCACCGAATCCACCCACTTGCCATCCCACCAAGTACTTCAGTGCACCCACTTTTATTCTAATACTCTTACAGCGTAATATATCTTTCATCCCATGTCCTCTTCCTCCTCCACTCCCATATGCTCCATCCTATGTTCTCCTTCTTCTCCATCCCATGTGCTCCTCTTCCAGTCCCTTCTGCCCATCCCATGTCCTCCGCCTCCATCCCATGACCTATTCCTTCTCGAGTCCCTTCTCCCTCATCCCATGTCCTTCTCCTCCATCCCATGTCCTCCTGCTCCTCCAGTCGCATCTCCTCCATCCCATGTCCTCCTGCTTCTCCAGTCGCATCTCCTCCATCCCATGTCCTCCTGCTGCTCCAGTCGCATCTCCTCCATCCCATGTCCTCCTGCTCCTCCAGTCTTATCTCCACCATCCCATGTCCTCCTGCTCCCCCAGTCCCATCTCACCCCATCCCACATCATCCTCCTTTTGCAGTACCATCTTTGCCATCCCATGTCCTCCTCTTCCTCCATTCTATGTCCTCCTCCTCCATCCCATGTCCTCCTCTTCCTCCATTCTATGTCCTTCTCCTCCATCCCATGTCCTCCTCTTCCTCCATTCTATGTCCTTCTCCTCCATCCTATGTCCTCCTCTTCCTCCATTCTATGTCCTCCTCCTCCATCCCATGTCATCCTTCTCCAGTCTAATCTCCTTTCTGTCAGTCCTCTCTTGCAGTGTCCTCTGTAATTCTTCTATCTCTTCTGCACCCTCAGTACAGTCCAGATCCAGTCCAGTGTAATCCCTCCAGTATGGAGAGGAGTGTGGAGGGTATGACAGTGGCATAACAGGGATAGGTTTATTTAAATGGCAGTCTGTGTGGTGACCAGGGAGTGATGTTGGGCAGATAAGGGTCCAAATGATGCCGTCAGCTGGATGTATGCACTGGTCTGAAAGTGATGCAAGCTGGGTGGGGTAGGGGGCTGAGAATTGGTCAGATAGTGATATTTGTAATAAAAAAAAAAAAAAATTGTGCTCATCTGCTAATATATACAACAATACATAATGCAAAATTGGTACTCCAAGAAAACATCCTCCTGTTGTAAGATGTATATATATATATCTATATAATCCAGCCTCTAGTACTCTGTATGTCCAGATGATGGGAATGTAATTTATGACTATTCACGTAACCGAGTGTTATCCAAGCTGTGAGTCTGTACAATCAGAAGTATTAACTCACCACATAAACACAGGGTTACATGAATGGTCATAAATTACATTCACATCATCTGTACAGAGTGATTGGTGGATGTTATAAAGAACGGGTTGTGTGCCAGCTTGAGAGATATCTGTCACACTCACTGTCTCTTCATTCTCTGTGTCTCCTTATTACTGCAATACCTACAAGACAAATCCTACAGAAACTTTGGAAGATTTTCTTCCAAGATGACTCCTCCCTGTAGTGTGAGCAGCAGTTCCGGTCAACAGTAGCTACAGTAAACTCTCTGCCCCCCTCAGCACACTACACTGATGATTGGAGGAGGGGGGGGTCGAGTCAGAGATCTCACAGGGCAGAAGACAGAGGGAGAGAGGAGCTTTGGAGATTCTAAATACATTCACCCCTAGCACAGCGTATGTATTTAGAAGGCTCCATCCTATGTTCAAGTATACCCCCCCTCCCCCCACTTACCCTGGGCCCTCAACCTGCCCCTGGTCAAAATGGAGAAGGAGTCTAGGGCTAGCTGTGCTTTTGTGATAAGCAGCCGGTACCTGTCACAGAGAACTTCAATGCCGCAGAGGATATGCAAGGAAAGTACCCAAAGAAGCCCCTAGGAATGCCGGAGCCTTTTACAGGTATATGGGCTGTACCCCCCTGATGGTGGCCCTGTACCTGCTAAAAATGACTACATCTACAATTCATGATACATTCATGTGATGGTCAATGGGGAACAGTGATTCTTACACCTGCGATCATTGGGAAGGATTACCATCTTACCAAAAGATAAAAAGATCGATGGTGTCAGTGGGAACTCAAGTCATGTACACACGGGCCAGTGTCGAATCTCGTCAGGCTAAAAAACTGTTGTTTTTTCTTGGCAAGAATCTCTCCTAGTGTACAGACACTCCATTCAAAAGAACCACGGTTCTTTTGAATGGCAAAAACACGGTGACATCATTGTGTATGACGAGCATGCGCTCGTCACATTCAATGCCGTCGCCGCTATCTTGCTGCATCCTACCTATGCCTAGGAAGCTACCACGCATGCGTCAAAGTCATTTTGAGCATGAGCGGGTTTCCACGGCGACAGGTAAGTATACACAATTTTCAGGTTTCTCGACAGGAAAACTGCCGAGAATCACAACGAGAAAATAGAGAGCAGGTTCTCTATTTTTCTCGTCAAAATTTTAGGCAGTTTTCTTGACGAGAAACCTGAAAGCCTCGTACACACGCACGGTATACTCGACAAGAAAGCTCTGCCAGCAGTTTTCTTGCTGGTTCTTGCCGAGTATACCGAGCGTGTGTACGAGGCTTTCAGGTTTCTCGTCAAGAAAACTGCCTAAAATTTTGACGAGAAAAATAGAGAACCTGTTCTCTATTTTCTTTACAGTATCTGAGAGGCAGAAATTGCTCATTGCTCAAGGGACCACCTGCAACCTCTGGTGGAACCCTCATTGAGAAACCCCTGTCATAAACTGAAACTTCATTATGTTAGCCATTCTGAATGTTCTCTGTTCCATTTTAGTAAAAAGGATACAATTAAATATAAACTGTAACATTGTGTAACAGCCAAAATTCCAGAGTTCTCAGGTAGTATTGCATAACTATTTTCTTTAAATATTTTTTCTTTTTACATTGCTCAATGCATATAAAGTGTTTCTAGCAGGGTGTGTGCAAGAAATGGTAATAGTATCAACCCCCACTGCTAATAATGAATGGAATTATTCTTTAGTAGCAAGAAAAACAACATTACATGAACTGTCTGTGCATTTACTTGTCAGTCTCAAAGATGAGGCCATGTGGTGCAATGGAAAAAAGAAAATTAATTATGGAGCTGAAATTCCTACCTCTGTCCTGCTAACTTCTCATTTTATAAGAAAGCTGTACTAAGAATATATGAAGGCTGCTAGATGCCTGGCTGTCATGATGATCCAATAGCTGTAATACCTTATGACAGTACTGAAACATGTATGCACAAGGAGTTCTGAGTTAGATGACATTCTAATCTGAGTTCCTGTCTCAGTTCAATGAATTAAACACTGTTAAAGCCAGAGACAGACAGGGAATTAGTACTTTTTTTTATCATAAAGAACACAGCAATTGAAGCCCCAATATTTATTTTGCTACAAGTTCCTTAAAAAGGATATGCCACAGAGCTAATCACCTGTCTTAGACGCCTCAAAAAAATTGGTAATTTTCTAACTTACATGCTGCTGACTAGTACTTAGACCAGGGGCTCTTTTAATATCAATATTTTAACCCCTTCCCACCAAGCGTACACATATATGCGGCCTTGGCTTTTGGGGTTTTTACCGCAGCTGCAGGCATCATCCCGATATAGTTTTTTTTAGAGCAGGCGGCTAAAAGCATGCCCACTCCCACCGCCTAAAAACATGCCGCCTTCCGCCGTTCTTACCGGGCCTCCCGTCCTATCGGGAGAACCGATCCTCGATCCGCCACTTCCAGCGGCTAAAGACAGACTGGCACGAAGCCACAAAGCCAGAAATGGCTTTGTTCTAGTCTTCTCTCTGTAAACACGGAAGCGACGTCACAACGTTGCCAATGGTGCAGTTTTAAAATAATATATACAGTATTCAGAATCAACCTTTTTTAGCGATCTGAATACTTTGAAATGCAAAAGGAGGGATTTTGGGTCTTTTAAACCCCCGATCCCTCCATAAAGAGTACCTGTCACCAGGCCCGGATTTACTCCCTTTGCCACCCCAAGGCCGGGTCCTTCAATGCCGTCTCCGCAGTACAGGGGGGCAGTGGCGGCCCGTCCATAGGGACGCACGGGCGCCGCCCCCCCCTCCCACAGTCACAAAAAAAAAAAAAAAATAAAAAAAAAAAACGGGCCCTTTAAGAACTTTTATTCGGCTAAAATGTCATTTTGACATTTTAGCCGCAGTTCTGGCGGCCGTCTATAGAGGGCGCTGCAGCGCCACCCCCTCTCACAAATAACACACTCGTGCATAAATGCACAAATGTATGTTATTGTTGGTTGCCAGTGCTGCCTGGTCTATTCAGATAACCGGATGCGGGACGCCGGTTACCCGAATAGCGGCAGCTGGTTGGCTGAGGGGAACTGCCTATCAAAGCCAGTGGCTCTGATAGGCTTTTCTCCGGCTCTCAGCTGTCTATACTCTGAGCGCAGGCAATCTGCGCTCATTGTATAAGACAAACGGCCGTTTCAGCCAATCAGGTTCCCGGATTCTGGTTATCAGGAACCTGATTGGCTGAAGCTTCACCACAGCCGCAGAAGACATCGAGGGAGCACATGGGATCCTCAGGTAAGTGCTTTTTACAGGGAAAGGGGCACAGTGACATCATGGGGCACAGTGGTGACAAAGGGCACAGAGGTGACAATTGGCACAGTGGCATCATGGGGCACAGTGGTGACAAAGGGCACAGAGGTGACAATTGGCACAGTGGCATCATGGGGCACAGTGGTGACAAAGGGCACAGAGGTGACAATGGGCACAGTGGCATCATGGGGCACAGTGGTGACAATGGGCACAGTGGCATCATGGGGCACAGTGGTGACAATTAAAGGGCACAGTGGTGACAATTGGCACAGTGGCAACAGTTGAGGGGCACAGTGGCTGCGTTTGATGGCATGGCACAGTGGTGACAATTGATGGCACAGTGGCTGCGTTTGATGGCATGGCACAGTGGTGACAATTGATGGCACAGTTGCTGTGTTGCATGGCACAGTGGTGACAATTGATGGCACAGTGGCTGCGTTTGATGGCATGGCACAGTGGTGACAATTGATGGCACAGTGGTTGCGTTTGATGGCATGGCACAGTGGTGACAATTGATGGCACAGTGGTTGCGTTTGATGGCATGGCACAGTGGTGACAATTGATGGCACAGTTGCTGTGTTGCATGGCACAGTGGCTGCGTTTGATGGCATGGCACAGTGGTGACAATTGATGGCACAGTGTTTGCGTTTGATGGCATGGCACAGTGGTGACAATTGATGGCACAGTGTTTGCGTTTGATGGCATGGCACAGTGGTGACAATTGATGGCACAGTGGCTGCGTTTGATGGCATGGCACAGTGGTGACAATTGATGGGCACAGTGGCTGCATTTGGTGGCATGGCACAGTGGCTGCGTTTGATGGCACAGTGGCTGCATGTGATGGGCACAGTGAGGCTGCAATTTTTTTTTTTTTCGTTTGCGCCCCCCCAAAAATTTTGAGCACCAGCCGCCACTGCAGGGGGGACATTATCCGCCGAGGGACTTTTTTGGCAGAACACTGAGAAGCGGGCAGGTGCTCACATTGAGAGGTGGGGGGGGGTTGCTGCTGCTGAAAATTGCATTGAGAAGCGGGGGGGTGCTCACCTCCTCTTCCCTCAGTTTTCTCTCCTCTCACCATCCGTGACATGACAGGGGGGAGCTCCCGAAATGAAGGTGAAAGTGTCCTCTCCTCTCAGCCACAGTGCCGCCCCTGCACCCACTGCCGCCCCGAGGCCTGGCCTTGTTGGCCTTGTCTGGAATCCGGCCCTGCCTGTCACTACCTATTACTGTCACAAGGGACTTTTACAGTCCTTGTGACAGCAATAAAAGTGTTAATTTTTTTTAAAAACACAATGTAAAAAAATGTAAATAAATTAAATAAATATTATTATATGTTATTTTTAAAGTGCCACGTCCCCGTGAGCTCGCACAGCAAAGAAAACGCATACAGAAGTCGCGTCCGCATATGTAAACTATGTTCAAATCACACATGTGAGGTATCGCCACAATCATCAGAGCGTGAGCAATAATTCTTGCACTAGATCTCCGTTGTAATTCTAACCTGGTAACCGTAAAAAAAATTAAAGCGACTATGGAGATTTTTAGGTACCGTAGTTTGTTGCCATTCCACGAGTGTGCGCAATTTTAAAGTGTGACATGTTTGGTATATATTTACTCGACGTAGCATCATCTTTCACATTATACAAAAAAATTGGGCTAACTTTACTGTTTTTTTTTTTTGTTTTTTTTTATTCATGAAAGTGTTTTTTTTTCCCCCAAGAAGTTGTGTTTAAAAGACCATTACACAAATACCGTGTGACATAAAATATTGCAACAATTGCCATTTTATTCTCTATATTCTCTGCTAAAAAAATCTACATAATGTTTGGTGGTTCTAAGTAATATTCTAGCAAAAAATCACCAAGGGCTAGATTCAGATAGGTTAGCGGATCTTTAGATCCGCGTAACCTATCTCATTTACGATCCGCCGCCGCAAGTTTTTGAGGCAAGTGCTTTATTCAGAAAGCACTTGCCTGTAAATTTGCGGCGGCGTATCGTAAATTCCCCGGCGGAATTCAAATTCCACGGGTAGGGGGCGTGTAAAATTTAAATCGGGCGCGTTCCCGCGCCGAATGAACTGCGCATGCGCCGTCCGTCAAATTTCCCAGCGTGCATTGCTCTAAATGACGTCGCTAGGACGTCATTGGTTTCGACGTGAACGTAAATTACGTACATCCGTATTCGCGAACGACTTGCGCAAACAACGTAAAAAATTCAAAATTCGACCCGGGAACGACGGCCATACTTAACATAGGATACGCCACATATAGCAGGGGTAACTATTTGCTGGAAAAAGCCGAACGCAAACGACGTAAAAAAAAAGCACCGGGCGGTTGTTTGTTTCTAAATCGGCGTAACTCCTCATTTGCATATTCCTCGCGTATTCAAACGGAAGCGCCACCTAGCGGCCAGCGTGAGATTGCAGCCTAAGATCCGACGGTGTAAGTCACTTACACCTGTCGGATCTTAGGGATATCTATGCGTAACCTGATTCTATGAATCGGGCGCATACTGTAGATACGACGGCCGGATTCAGAGATACGACGGCATATCAGGAGATACGCCGTCGTATCTTCTTTCTGAATCCGGACCAAATGTCAGAAATAGTCTTAACCACTTCCAGACCTTAGGTGTTTTTCAGATTCGGTGTTTGCAAGACTAAAACATTTTTTTCTGCTAGAAAATTACTTAAAACCCCCAAACATTATATATTTTTTTTTTCTAACACCCTAGAGAATAAAATAGTGGTCATTCCAATACTTTTTGTCACACCGTATTTGCGCAGCGGTCTTACAAGCGCACTTTTTTTGGAAAAAATTCACTTTTTTGAATTAAAAAATAAGACAACAATAAATTTGGCCCAATTGTTTTATATATTTTGAAAGATAATGTTACGCCGAGTAAAATGATGCCCAACATGTCACGCTTAAAAATTGCGCCCGCTCGTGGCATGGCGTCAAACTTTTACCCTTAAAAATCTTGATAGGCGACGTTTAAAAAATTCTACAGGTTGCATTTTTTGAGTTACAGAGTAGGCCTAAGGCTAAAATTATTGCTCTCGCTCTAACGATCGCGGAAATACCTCACTTGTGTGGTTTGAATACCGTTTTCATATGTCGGCGCTACTCGCGTATGCGTTCGCTTCTACGCGCGAGCTCGTCGGGACGGGGCGCTTTAAAAAAATTTTTTTTTGCTTTTCGCATTTATTTTTATTTATTTTAGAATTTTTAACACTGAAAAAAAAAAAAAAAAAAATTATCACTTTTATTCCTATTACAAGGAATGTAAACATCCCTTGTAATAGAAAAAAGCATGACAGGTCCTCTTAAATATGAGATCTGGGGTCAAAAAGACCTCAGATCTCATATTTGGGCGTAAATGCAAAAAATAGAAAAAAAATAAAAAATGTCATTTTTTCAAATGACCAAAAAAAAAATTTGTCTCTTTAAGAGGCTGGGCGGGACTGACGTTTTGACGTCACTTCCGCCCAGCCGAGCTATGGGGACGGGCGAAGGAGATTTTTCCTTCAGTCTCGTCCCCGCTCACCAGCCGACAGCATCCGATCGCCTCCGCCGCTACCGACGGCTCCGGTAAGTGGCGGAGGGCGCGGGAGAGCGGCGGGAGGCCCTCTCCCGCCACCGATAACGGCGATCTCGCGGTGAATCCACCGCGGAGACCGCCATTATCGGATTCCAGACCGCGCACACTAAAGATGGATACCTCGGTTGTGACAGCAGCTGCTGCCGTTACCGAGATATCCGTCTTTAAAAATAGGACGTACATCGTCGTGCGCAGGTCTGGAAGTGGTTAAAGGGGTTCCAAAGGTTTGTTTTTTATTTTCTAAATGGATTCAGTAAGCTGTTCTAAATGACTTTCCACCGCTTGGATGATGGTGGAAAGCTTACTGAGGAGAAGCAGGAAGTGAGAAATTCAGACAAAGGAAAAAAAAACATTTAGAAGGGAAATCTAAGGAAAAGGTAAGTGAACCAACTATGCACTAGCTTAAAGGAACCAATTTAGAAAATAAAAGACGAACCTTTACAACCCCTTTAAGCCTTGTACACACGATCGCATATCTGATGGAATCTTTTCGTCGGATATCCGATGAAGCTGACTTTCATCAGTCTTGCCTACACACCATCATTCAAAAATCCGACCGTGCCAAAACGCAGTGACGTAAAACACTACGACGTGCTGAGAAAAATTAAGTTCAATGCTTCCGAGCATGCGTCGACTTGATTCTGAGCCTGCGTGGATTTTTGACCGATGGACTTCCACACAGACGATTGTTTTTTTTATCCATAAGAAAAATTTAAAACGTTCTATTTTTTTTCACAGATGAAAAACAAAACGATGGGGCCCACACGCGATCGGTTTGTTCGATGAAAACAGTCCATCGGTCTGTTTTCATCGGACAAACCGATCATGTGTACAGGGCTTTAGTCATGAAAGGGTTAAAATGTGGATTTATTCATGATAGATTAAAAAAAAAATTACAATGTTTGTTGCTTTTGTGCCCCCAAAAACGCACACGTAGCATTAAAAAAAAAAAAAAAAAGTAATAATACAAAAAAAAGTGTAGTGTTCCCTCAATTTTTCCAGTATGTTTGAATAGTGGTAGAAAACTCCTGATTACGAGTAACTTCTTTACTTTATAATCAGGAGGGTTCCGCCACTATTCACACATACTGGAAAAACTGAGGTAGCGCCACACTTTTTTGTATTATTTGGTTCAGTTGGTGTGGGAACGCATGTCAGTGTTTAGCAGCAAGCCCAGTAATAAAAACAGCAGTCTGATGTATTGCAAGATTATACAGAACAAACACAAGCGGGCGCCTCCATCTCAGTGTGCAGATTTATTAAAAGGATTAAAAAGAAGCAGAAAAAAAAAGACCTTCAAAGGATTGCCATGGGACTGCAGGGCTCAGCAAGCGAGTGACTAGCTGTAGCAGAGTATAGCCAGGAAGCTGCTGGAGACTGGAGAGATGTCAGCTGATCAATCCTCAGTAGGCTGAGTGATAATGTCAGGACATACAAGGGACGTGGACTTGGCATCACTGACATAGGTAAATGATAGGCTATATTCATTGTTGTTGCAATGAGATAGTGGGGTGGGGGCCATCCCATATGATGGTAATATCATCATCAATATACCTCCCAAAGATTATTAGGAGGGGAGCAAATGTATTGTGATGGTGTATATACTGATGTTCCTACATGCCAATCATTTTATGATCGGTTATCTGCATACTCCATAATTTACAAATTTGTTCTAGATGGTGCACTTAACTGTTCTGCACACCACAATGAGAATTTGGTAGATGTAATTTGGACTGAGCGCTTGGATTTTGACATCGATACAGATCCAACTTTATGTTGTGGAATTTTTTGTTAGATGCAGGCGCCCTCTTGTGTTTGTTTTGTATATGTGCATTAGGATCTCAAGTAGGTTACCTGACATTCCCCTTGCATTGGGGAGGGGAGAAACCACCCTTTGACCACTTCAGCCTCGGACCATTTGGCTGCCAATTGACCGGGCCACTTTTTGTGATTCGGCACGGTGTCACTTTAACTGACAATTGCGCGGTCGTGCGACATGGCTCCCAAACATAATTAGAGCAACAATTTTGAAAAAAAAAGCAATAGTTTGTACTTTTTACTATAATAATTATCCCCAATTTTTTTTAAAAAAAAAAGGAAATTGTTTCTCAGTTTAGGCCGATACGTTTTCTTCTACATATTTTTGTAAAAAAAAATGCAATAAGCGTATATTGATTGGTTTGCGCAAAAGTTATAGCGTCTACAAAATAGGGGGTAGTTTTATGGCATTTTTATTATTATTTGTTTTTCTTGTTATGGCGGCGATCTGCAATTTTTTTTGTGAATGCGACATTATGGTGGACACATCGGACACTTTTGACACTATTTTGGGACCATTCACATTTATACAGCGATCAGTGCTATAAAAATGCACTGACTACTGTATAAATGTGACTGGCAGGGAAGGGGTTAATCAGTAGGAGGCAGGGAAGGGGTTAAGTGTGTCATAGGGAGTGATTCTAACTGTTAGGGGGCGTGGCTTACTGTGACACGTCACTGATCACTGCTTCTGATGAGAGGAAGCAGATGATCAGTGCTGTGTCACCAGGCAGAACAGGGAGATGCCTTGTTTACAAAGGCATTCCCCCGTTCTGCCATTCCGTGACCCGATCACGGGACACCGGCGAATATTGAGTCTGTGGGTTCTGCAGCCACAGTTAGAGAGACCGCGGCGGGCGCGCACGCCCGCTAGCGGGCAGCTTCAAAGCAACGTGTGTATATACAGAGTGCAAAGGTAAAATTACTAGAGAACAGTCCAACTGTGCCAGTCTTAAACCCAAACAGCACTGATGTTGGTAAGTTATTAATAACAATAACATGTGGCCAACTCCACAATGATGATTTTTTTTTTTTAACTATACATTTTTTATTATATCAATAAAATAGTACATACATACAGCAAAAGCATAAATGACATAGTTGCAGTACAAACAAAACAGCAGAGATATAATCAGAACTGTAAAGGCCGTGCTTGTAAACATGGTACGGGCCTTGATGACCTAGACCAGTCTACCCCAACTGGGTTCTAACTGTAGGACTGTAAGGACATCACCATAAGTAATGGTACAGCCTGTACTATAGAAAGAGTAAAAATAAATAAATAAAGATAAAAATAAAAGTAAAATAAAATCAAACAAAATATCCACTATAAACTAATAAAATATTCATTGCTCTACACCTGCATACTGCTTAATACTAAGCATAAATGTTTTCAAATACTCAAGTAGAAATTAAATATTGCAATCTTTTAAATAGGCAGAGGCTCTATGATGTGTTAGCCATGTTTTCCATTTTTTCCTAAAAGAGGGGATTGTGTGGTTTTTATAAGCTAGCATCAGCTCGAATTGAGCTTGGGTATTCACTCTATTTATAACCGTGGAAATATTAGGTGCTTCTGTGGATTTCCATAGTTTAGTAACAGTTAGTCTCGAGGCTATCAAGATATGGGTCACAACAGTTCTATAAATGGTAGGGTATAGCTCCAGGTCAATGCCCAGTAAAGCTGAGGCAGGTGTAAGCGTAAGCAGGTTGCCTGTGAAATCTGCTATGAAGGATGATATTGAGTTCCAAAAGCTTCTCAGAGATTTGCAACTCCAAAGAGTGTGTAGGAGGTTTCCCGTTTGTTCTTTGCACCTCCAACAAATGTCGGACATTGTAGGGTAGATTTTAGATAGCCTGTTGGGAGTTGGATACCATCTATTGGTAATTTTTTGGGCGTTATCCCAATGTTCGATGCATGAAGATGCATTTTTAATTGTCTGGAATGATTTTTTCCATTGATCCCAGGAAAAGGATACGTCTATGTTTTTTTCCCATTGTATCATTTGAGCGTTTTTTTCAACTGGCTGGGATGAAAGTATGTTATAGAAGTATGAAATACCTTTTTTAACGTAATCCCTTTGTTGGGATAAATAATCCCAGATTAACGATGGTATCTCTATCGTATTTTCCGGGTTAAAATCCCTCAGACGCTTACACAAAGTGACATTTTTATAATTCAGGGGGAGGTTAACGTAAAGATAATATCCCTGTTTGATCCAATCATCTACTGACATACGGATTTTGCAGTAGTTAATAATTTCTGAAGGGAGGTATAATTTAGATTTTTTTCCTAAATGTCTAGATTTAGAAAGTATGGGCCAGATTCTCAGAAGAAGTACGCCGGAGTATCTTCTGATACTCCGGCGTACTTTCAAATTTGCCGCGTCGTATCTTTAGTTTGAATCCTCAAACCAAGATACGACGGCTTTTGGCTTCGATCCGACAGGAGTACGCCTTCGTACGCCTTCGGATCGTAGGTGTAATACTTCCGCGCCCGTTGGGTGGAGTTCGCGTCGTTTTCCACGTCGGGTATGCCATTTGAATTAGGCGGGCTTGCGCCGGAGGGATTTACGCTACGGCGCCGCAACTTTACAGGCAAGTGCTTTGTGAATCAAGCACTTGCCCGTAAAACTTGCGACGGTGTAATGTAAATGCGATACGTTACGCCGCCGCAAATGTACCAGAATCTGGCCCTATGTGTTTCAATGCAAATAGCGTGGCCTTAATACTTAATAGATTGGGATTGACTACTTTTGGGAGTACAATATTAGCTAATGCTAGGGTGTATAAATCAGAGGCCTTGGTAGAATCTTGTTCTATGTTCAACCATAGTTTATCTTTCTGGGGGGAGAACCAATATTTCATTTGATCTAGTATTGCTGCATAATAGTAATTCCTGATGTCAGGTAAGTTCATACCACCATGAGCCGTAATGGAGGTAAGAATGGAAAAGGCTACCCTGTTTTTTTTTTATTCCAAATAAACTGTCTCAGTTTAATCATGTTTAGTTGCTTGAAGAATTTAGCCAGAATTGGGATAGGAAGGCATCTAAAGTAATATATGATCTTTGGTAATGTTTGCATTTTGAATGCAGCTATTTTCCTGACCCATGATAATTGAATTTTCTGCATTTTCGATAGGTCGCCACTAATTTGTTCTATGAGGGGGGGGGGGTTAACATCATACATTTTGGTTGGCAATGGTGCAAGTCGAATTCCTAAGTACTCTACCGAGTTGTTATTCCATATGAATCCAAACTTTGATTTAAGGCTGACTGTTAATGGAGTAGGGATATTTATGGGTAATATGTAACATTTATTTACGTTGATTTTGTAGTATGAGACTTCCTTAAATTTTTCTAGCGCATTAATTACTGAAGGTAAGGATAATTCAGGATCGGCCAGAGTCCGTATAATGTCATCAGCGAAAAAGGCCCAACTTGTGTTCATCCTGACCAATCGCAATGCCTTTGATATCTGGGGAAGAGCGAATATATTCCGCTAGGGGTTCTATTGCAAGGGAAAAAATCAGTGGGGATAAAGGGCACCCCTGTCTTGTCCCGTTGGTTAGTGTGAAAGTTCTAGAAAGCATACCTGAGGAAAAAACTTTAGCAGTGGGATGAGTATATAATGCCATAATAGCAGAGTGTATAAATCCTTCAAGGCCGAATTTAGATAAAGTGTGTGAAATATACCCCCAGTGCATTCTGTGGAAAGATGATGTTCCAAATTAATATCTAGAGGATTTTTTTTATGTAACTCTTCTTGGCTTGCAATCTCTTTTAGTAGTGAGTTTATTTTGATATTTCTATTTTTTCTCTCCCTGGCAGTTAATTGTATCAGGAGGCCCCTAACATAGGCCTTGTGGGAACACCATAAGCCCCCATTCACATCTAGGCGTTTTTACTCCTGTATTGCTACGCCGCTGCCGCCAGAGGGATGAAAACACATGTCCCTCTATGGAGATGGTTCACATCTCCATGCTGAACGCCGGACGCCTGCCGCCTGAAAAAAGGTCCCGGACCTATTTTTCAGGCGGCTTTCGGCGTTCGGCCTTCGGCTAGGAGATGGGAACCATCTCCATAGAGGGGGTCAATCTGGGGCACATCTAGGCAGACAATACCAGCGTTTTGTCGCCGCAAATCGCGGTACAAAACGCCGCTATTTTGTCGCCGCAAATTTGTCTGCCTAGGTGTGAATGGAGCCTAAAGTAGCATCGTTAACACTACTATTGTCATTCATAACAAAAAATTCTTCAATAGATTCCTTCATCACAGACTGATGTTTCCCCTGTGCAAGAATAAATGTATTATTCCTCTATAAGTAATTGTTGGGGCAGATTTGATTAGAATCAATTTTTATCATAATAGGAGCGCAGTCTGACCACGTTAGATTATGAATTTTTGCGTCCACTATTTTCGGTAGGAGATTTTTGTCTGTGATAAAGTAATCCAATCTAGAGTATGACATTTGAACATTAGAAAAAAATGTAAAATCTTTCTCTGTAGTGTGCAAGCATCTCCATGGATCATATAAATCTTCTATCGAGAAAATATCAGCTAAACCTTTCCTAGGAGTCTTTCCTTTTCTTGAAGTGTCCATATCTGGGTCTAGGGGTGCATTAAAGTCTCCACAAATAATAAGACAACCCTTCTGAATCTTCCTTGCCATCTTGATCACTTTCTGGATAAACTGGTGGGGATTCTTATTTGGAGCATAAATGTTGACAATAGTATACGTTGAGTTATCTATAGAGGCTACTAAAATAATATATCTTCCATGGGCATCCGTCTTAAAGGAGTTGTAAAGGACATTTTTTTTTTTGCCTAAAATGAATGTCTGCAAGGTAGACAGACAGAATAGTGTAATGATTCTGTTAAAAAACGAGTAAATACCTATTAAATTCCTTCATCTATATCACCTCCGGCATTCTAGTTTCTGTTCTCTCATTCACTTCCTGGTTTGCGGCGCTCGTTCATGTAAGAACTACATTTCCCAGTATGAATTGCGGCACGCCCAGTAATTCACACCTCCTTATAGTCTCTAACACAGACCTGGGCAAACTACGGCCCGGCGGACCTTTTAATCTGGCCCACCCCCGCCGCCGCTGCCACGTTAATCACCGCGGCGGGGAACATTACAGACAGCGTTCGTTTGAACAGCTGTTTTCCCCCGCCGCGCATAGACACTCCCCCTTGGACGGATCTGTCCAATCGCGAGCAAGGGGGAGTCACATAGACACTCCCCCTTGCTCACGATTGGACAGATCCGTCCAAGGGGGAGTGTCTATGCCATAGACACTCCCCCTTGGACGGATCTGTCCAATCGCGAGCAAGGGGGAGTCACATAGACACTCCCCCTTGCTCGCGATTGGACAGATCCGTCCAATGGGGAGTGTCTATGCGCAGCGGGGAAAACAGCTGTTCAAACGAACGCTGTCTGTAATGTTCCCTGCCGCGGTGATAACAGTAGGCAGGGCCGGGAGGGGTCACTGTGCCCATCACACGCAGCCACTTGTGCCAACACATACAGCCACTTGTGCCAACACATGCAGCCACTTGTGCCAACACATGCAGCCACTTGTGCCAACACACGCAGCCACTGTGCCACCATAAATTGTCGCCACTGTGCCAATCACACACAGCCACTGTGCAATCAATTGTTGCCACTGTTCCCAAACACAGCCACTGTGCCAATCACACGCAGCCACTGTGCCAATCACACGCAGCCACTGTGCCAATCACATGCAGCCACTGTGCCAATCACACGCAGCCACTGTGCCAATAACACGCAGCCACTCTGCCCATCAAACGCAGCCACTGTGCCACTCACACGCAGCCACTGTGCCCATCAAACGCAGCCACTGTGCCAATAACACGCAGCCAATGTGCCAATCACACGCAGCCACTGTTCTCATCAAACGCAGCCACTGTGCCAATCACACGCAGCCACTGTGCAATCAATTGTTGCCACTGTTCCCAAACACAGCCACTGTGCCAATCACATGCAGCCACTGTGCCAATCACATGCAGCCACTGTGCCAATCACACGCAGCCACTGTGCCAATCACACGCAGCCACTGTGCCAATCACATGCAGCCACTGTGCCCATCAAACGCAGCCACTGTGCCAATCACACGCAGCCACTGTGCCAATTACACGCAGCCACTGTGCCCATCAAACGCAGCCACTGTGCCCATCACACGCAGCCACTGTGCCAACACACGCAGTCACTGTGCCATCAATTGTTGCCACTGTGCCCATCACACGCAGCCACTGTGCCATCAATTGTCGCCACTGTGCCCATCAAACGCAACCACTGTGCCATCACACGCAGCCACTGTGCCATCACACGCAGCCACTGTGCCATCACATGCAGCCACTGTTTAATCAATTGTTATTGATTAAACAGTGGCTGCCTGTCCCCAGCCTCTGTCCCCCTCCTGTGTCATGTCCCCAGCGTCTGTCCCCCTCCTGTGTCATGTCCCCAGCGTCTGTCCCCCTCCTGTGTCATGTCCCCAGCGTCTGTCCCCCTCCTGTGTCATGTCCCCAGCGTCTGTCCCCCTCCTGTGTCATGTCCCCAGCGTCTGTCCCCCTCCTGTGTCATGTCCCCAGCGTCTGTCCCCCTCCTGTGTCATGTCCCCAGCGTCTGTCTCCCTCCTGTGTCATGTCCCCAGCGTCTGTCCCCCTCCTGTGTCATGTCCCCAGCGTCTGTCCCCCTCCTGTGTCATGTCCCCAGCGTCTGTCCCCCTCCTGTGTCATGTCCCCAGCGTCTGTTCCCCTCCTGTGTCATGTCCCCAGCGTCTGTCCCCCTCCTGTGTCATGTCCCCAGCGTCTGTCCCCCTCCTGTGTCATGTCCCCAGCGTCTGTCCCCCTCTTGTGTCATGTCCCCAGCCTCTGTCCCCCTCTTGTGTCATGTCCCCAGCCTCTGTCCCCCTCCTGTGTCATGTCCCCAGCCTCTGTCCCCCTCCTGTGTCATGTCCCCAGCGTCTGTCCCCCTCCTGTGTCATGTCCCCAGCCTCTGTCCCCCTCTTGTGTCATGTCCCCAGCCTCTGTCCCCCTCCTGTGTCATGTCCCCAGCCTCTGTCCCCCTCCTGTGTCATGTCCCCAGCCTCTGTCCCCCTCCTGTGCCATGTTCACAGCCTCTGTCCCCCTCCTGTGCCATGTCCCCAGCCTCTGTCCCCCTCCTGTGCCATGTCCCCAGCCTCTGTCCCCCTCCTGTGCCATGTGTATAACAAGTACTCGTACCAGTTTTCCAACAATGATATTTACTGCTTTTTATAAAGAAATACAATTGATTTTATGCAGTATTGAGTTTAGCCTTTTGGCCCGGCCCTCCAAAACATTTTTAGTTTCTCATGTGGCCCCATCGAAAAAATAATTGCCCACCCCTGCTCTAACACGTAGAGAGCGTCCTGCCACACAGATGTAGTTCCCAGGAGGGGGTGAGCACGTTATTGACCACCGCAGTAAAGCCTCCCTTCACGATGGTCAGTAAAATCAAACAAGCAGGAAGTGAACAGAACAGAGAAGAAATTGAGCAACTTCTGAGCAAAAACGAACAATGAGGAAGTGAAAAGAGGGATGTCTGCAGGTAAAGGATGCTTATCATGAAAAAAAAAATGTTTCCTTTACAACCCCTTTAAGGTCTAATTGATGAAAGGAAACCGTGTCCTTTACAGCCGTAATCACACCTCTTTTCTTTTTCTTGTGGTTGGAAACAAAAATATGTGGAAATTTGTGATGTTGAAATTTAGGAGACTTATCCTTAGCGAAATGAGATTCTTGGATACAGAGGATGTTGCTGCCAAATTGTATGGCGTGGGCCCATAGAGCTCTCCACTTGTATGGGCTATTGATGCCCTTCACATTCATTGACAAGAGTTTAAGGGTCATTGCTGATAAGAGGATGATTGCTGAGATGCGAGATCATTTTTGTTGACAAGTTGCAAGTTAAAATGTGGAGAAAGCAGAGTGCAGATGCAGTAATACTTTATTTCCAGTAGGTGGAGGTGTTGTATCAGGTAAAGCAGCATGGTGCAGATACTATAGTGGAAGGCAAACAACAAAAACAAAACAAAAATCAGAAAAAATAGGAGGAGTTGTGGAACAACTCCTGTGTACCATAACATGTACTTTTAAGTAGGAGGTTATAGGGAATAACTCAAACATGTTCCCTTGAACTTCCTCCCGTGAGCCATCAGGTAATTCCCGAATGAAATATTGAAGGCAAACGTTAGAAAACCGGTAGAACCAAATTAATGGTGGACTAAGTTCTCGTTTTTCTTCCAGTCTTGTGGTATTGGTCCAGGAGCGCTGACATCCATTTTATCAATCTCTTGATTGGGGATCAAACTCCAGGAACAAAGACGTTTTAGACCCTGATCCAAACTTTTAATTGCGTAGGAGGATCCTTTGTTATCTACAAGAAATGTTGTGGGGAACCCCCATTTATTGATCATTCCATGGTTGCGGAATATTTTTGTGATTGAATTCATGTTCTTGTAAGCTAGAAATGTCGCTTGGGAGAGGTCTGAGAAAAGGATTATTCCAGCGTAAGGGTCAGGTAGTGGTGAATGGCGTCTAGCGTATTGCATGAGCTGATCCTTTACCCCAAAAAAATGAATTCTAGCAATGACGTCTCGTGGTAACTTTTCAGCTTTATGCTGTGGTTTAGGGAGCCTGTGAGCTCTATCAATCTCTGATTCTTGTTTTGAGACTGAGGGAATTAGGTCTGAAATCATGCTTTTAATAAAGCCTTTCAGCTCTGATGGTTTCACTGTTTCTGGTATTCCTCTGAATTTTATATTATTTCTTCTGCTCCGGTCCTCAATATTTCCGACCTTAATTCTAAGATGTCTGACTTCTTCCTCCAGGTCAAAGTGAGAATCTAATAACTCGTTGTGCGCTGAGGTAAAGTCGCACATCTTATTCTAAACATAGTCCACTCTGTCCCCCAGCGCGTCAATTTCTAGTTTGGACTTGTGCATATAGCTCAGCATGTCATGTCTTTTATAGTCGTGTCCAGTATGGGTTGACCTGCTGTCTGTATAGCATTAAGTTTATCATCATAAGGATTACATTCCGGAATATAGGCAGTGTCAGGGTTAATGATGGAAAAGCTACCTTCTTTATCAGAATTCCTTCTCATCTGCCTCACAGGGCTCAGAATGTCCTTCTGGTGCTCCGTGCTGCATTCAGCCTGTGAAGCACTATGTTTCTCCACAGCTATGTCAGAGCTGGCAGTATTGCTTTCATTGCCATGGTGAGGAGAGGGGCCGGCGCCATCTTGGATTCTCTGAGGTGCAGCAGGGCTACAGAACTCACTCAGCTTACGTAGCCCCTCTCTCGTTTTTCTTTTGGCCGCCATCCCTCTTTTGTTACCGCTGTCCTCCGGAGCAAAACGGTGTCACTCGAGGCTTAAAAGTCGCTATATAAGTAGCTCAGGGAAGTCTGTTCTAGCAGAGCTCCCTCACACTGCATCCATACACTCCCGTGGCTGGACACGCCCCCATCCACAATGATGATTTTAGATGATTGATCAAGTGCAGGAAAGATAAAGAAAAGTGTCCATAGGTGATCCTATTGAATTTGAACAGCGTGCACCTTCCACCGAGAAATTTCTGATCCACCTCGTGAGATTTGAACTCACCAGAGCAAAGAGATAGCCAGGCAATTAATAAACACCAGATGGGGTACTGCACTTGTCATCAGCCAGGTGAACACTAAATGCTGCAGGCTCCAGTTAAAAAAAACAAGCAGAAACAGGCCAACATATCGTAATTCCGTTTTATTGTTAACAAAGAACCCCCCACAGAAGTGTTCCCCTCATAAATTGCACGTACATTGAATAAAATAAAAGTAAGCCACACATCACCGTCTCCTTGACCGGGAGAAACGCCACTTGGACCTTGCGTGAATAGCAAACAGCTAGCACTAGAAAAAATGTGATACTGCGCTAACTAACTAAATAAACAGAAAATAAATAAGCTGCAACAAAAATTGTGATATACGCACAATATACAAACAATAAACAGAAAAAATAAGTTGCGCTAAACCATAAGTGAATGTGAATTATCAATTAATATGAATTAATATAAATAGTGTTCATAAAGTCCAAAAAATAGTGAAAAAACAAATCAATTGAGTGAATTGATGAATGATGGTGTGAACGTGACTGGCAAAACAAAAATCCTCCACCGGTGCAATAAATGAATGTCTATGCGCTTACCAGAAGGGCAAGCAAACAAGGCTTGCAGCTGGAACCCCCAGCAAGGGTCTTTAACAGAAACTGCCGCTAGTAGTCCGGATGGTATTCCTCCAGTGATATGGATAGATAAGATCCGAAGAGCATGGAAAAAATATATACAGCATATGGTGATGTACCGCAATGAAAATGAAAAAATAGGCACACCAAGGAAAAAGCCGCCACCAATAGATATCACCAAATAAGGGGGACTCTTACCAGATGTAAAACAATAGAATGCTTGTGGCCAAACCCAGCCAGGGCCTTTAGGGGGTTAACTCCAAACACACCAGCCAGTATTAACGACTCTCTCAAGCAACCACAGCAGAGTATGTCACCAAAAGGAAAAATGAGATCCACATAGTGATGTACCGCAGATAAAACGATTTAATAAGGTAGATTGCACTTACATAAAAAAGGAATACATTCAGCATTTAAAAATTTCCGAGCCGGCCGGCTTTGACGTGCTGCGTCTAGGTCCCGAAGGACGGGCGTTCGTTGTAGCCGGCCGGCTCGGAAATTTTTAAATGCTGAATGTATTCCTTTTTTATGTAAGTGCAATCTACCTTATTAAATCGTTTTATCTGCGGTACATCACTATGTGGATCTCATTTTTCCTTTTGGTGACATACTCTGCTGTGGTTGCTTGAGAGAGTCGTTAATACTGGCTGGTGTGTTTGGAGTTAACCCCCTAAAGGCCCTGGCTGGGTTTGGCCACAAGCATTCTATTGTTTTACATCTGGTAAGAGTCCCCCTTATTCGGTGATATCTATTGGTGGCGGCTTTTTCCTTGGTGTGCCCATTTTTTCATTTTCATTGCGGTACATCACCATATGCTGTATATATTTTTTCCATGCTCTTCGGATCTTATCTATCCATATCACTGGAGGAATACCATCCAGACTACTAGCGGCAGTTTCTGTTAAAGACCCTTGCTGGGGGTTCCAGCTGCAAGCCTTGTTTGCTTGCCCTTCTGGTAAGCGCATAGACATTTATTGCACCGGTGGAGGATTTTTGTTTTGCCAGTCACGTTCACACCATCATTCATCAATTCACTCACTTGATTTGTTTTTTCACTATTTTTTGGACTTTATGAACACTATTTATATTAATTCATATTAATTGATAATTCACATTCACTTATGGTTTAGCGCAACTTATTTTTTCTGTTTAACCACTTCCATACCAGGTACTTACGCAGCTTCCCGCCCAAGCCAATTTTCAGCTTTCAGCACTGTCGCACTTTGAATGACAATTGCGCGGTCATGCTACACTGTACCCAAACAAAATTGGCGTCCTTTTTTCCCCACAAATAGAGCTTTCTTTTGGTGGTATTCGATCACCTCTGCAATTTTTTTTTTTTTGCGCAACAACTAAAAAAAGGCTGAAAATTTGGAAAAAAAATTACGTTTTTATTTTTTTCTGTTAATTTTTTTGTAAATAAGTTTTCTCTTTCAATTACGGGCACTGATATGGCGGCACTAATGGGCACCGATGAGATGGCACTGATGGACATCGATGAGGTAGTACTGACGGGAACAGATGAGGTGGCACTGATTGGCGGCGCTGGTATGCGACACTGATGGGCACTGATGGGCACACATAGGCGGCACTGATGGGCACACATAGGCGGCACTGATGGGCACACATAGGCGGCACTGATGGGCACACATAGGCGGCACTGATGGGCACTCATGGGCGGCACTGGGCACTCATAGGCGGCACAGATGGGCACTCATGGGCGGCACTGATGGATACTTATGGGTGGCACAGATGGGCACTGATAGGTGGGCACTGGGCATGGATGGGCACTGTGGGGTGGCACTGATGGACACTGGGGTGGCGCTGATGGACACTGGGGTGGCGCTGATGGACACTGGGGTGGCGCTGATGGACACTGGGGTGGCAGCACTGATTTTTGCCAGGTTGCCAGTCAGTGCCCATTTGTGGGCACTGACTGGCATCTTTTTTCTTTATGCTTTTTTTTTTATTTTATTTTTAGACTTTTTTTTTTTCTGTCATTTTTTTTTTTTTTGCCCACCCTGGTGCTCCAGGGTGGGCATCCAGGGTGGGCAGTGTGGCGATCCGAGGGGGGGCTGCGCTGATGCGCTAACCCCCCCTGTCAGGAGAGCCGCCGATCGGCTATCCTCTACTCGCGTCTGTCAGACGCGAGTGAGGAAAAGCCATCGACGGCTCTTCCTGTTTACATCGTGATCAGCCGTGGTTGGACACGGCTGATCACGTAGTAAAGAGTCTCCGCCGGAGGCTCTTTACCGAGATCGGAGATGCAGGGTGTCAGACTGACACCCCGCATCACCGATCGCCGCGATGCGCGCCCCCACGGGCGCGCGCGGCATGAAATACTGCAGGACGTTCTAGAACGTCCTGTCAGGATTTCATAACCACTTCCCGGACGTAAATCGGCCATAGGCCGGGCGGGAAGTGGTTAAACAGCTAGCACTCCCTGGTTCCATATAGGGCTGCGGTGGAGCGCATGCGTCACTTCCTGTTAGCGTTGTGTAGGTCACGCTCTGACGCGTTTAGTCATATCCTGACTTCGACTGAGGGCGTGACCACACGACAAATACGCCGACTTAAAACGACACTCCCCCATCTACTGCACCAATCAGCGGAGACACGGCACGGCAATAGGTGCATATCCAGCAACCATAGAAACCGCTGATCGCATAATTACAGAGTAAGGGGAGCTTGAGAAAAGCCGCAACTACACTAATTAATCTGGGACCATAAACGGTACCAAATACTTTTAAAAAATGGGGCTAAAAACATGCAATACATTTAGCGCATTAATTTGACAATATGGAACACATAATACATATAAATAATGTGTTATAAAAAGCTGCCTTAAATACAATAATAAGTAAAAAACACTTATAAATGCTTTCTATCTCCAACATAAATAGAGAGAAAGAGGATAGAGAACTTTTTGAATTAATAATATATCTATAACATACATAGGTAGAAAAAATGATTAACAAAAAAAAAACGATTTAAAAATACAGATAATATATCTATCCCAAACAAGCCATTAGATATGAAAGAAGACCAAGTTAGTAATCGCTAATAAAGCAAATAATATATAGATCGATCGATATTTAACCCCTTCGGCGAGAGAGTATCGACCATAAATGATCAATGCCCCAAAACTTAAGATTGGTGGGATCTTGGTTATGACATCATTTAAAATGCAGTGACACATTATGGTCTTTAAAACCTATTTTTATATTTGCAATGTGCTCTGCTATTCTCACTTTTAGTTGACGTTTAGTGCGGCCTATATAAATAAGGCCACAAGGGCACTGTAGGGCGTAAACGACGTAGGAAGTATTAAATGTAATAAATTCACTAATAGTGAATTGTTTATTATTTGATGTAGAGGTGAATTTTTCTACAGCCCTTAGAGGTCTATTCACCTCATGGCATGCCCTACATTTCCTACATGCAAAAAAATCCATCTTGATCCCAGAAAATGGAAGGCCTAGAAGGCGGATCTATGACTTTCCTCACAATTTTATCTGCAAAACTTTGAGCTTTTCTATAGATAAAACCTGGTTTAGGAGGTAGTACTGAGGATAAGACTTTGTCCAGACGTAAAATATGCCAATGGTTGGAGAAAATCTCCTCCACCTCTTTATACTGTGAGTGAAAACCAGAGATGAAGTTCCATTCATTGCTATTAGCAATAAGGGGACCTTCCCTATCCCTAAGGAACTCATCCCTAGGGAGTATAGCTAACTCATGTATAATGGAATCAATACTTTTTCTTGGTACTAGGTTTGAGCGAACCAGAACTGTAAAGTTCGGGTTCGGTACGGACTTTTGTTTTTTTTGTACCCGGACCCGAACCCGAACAATTTGCTGTAAGTTCGGGTCCGGTGTTCGGCAATGTAATGGTGGGCTGCAGGGCAGCCAATCACCATTTGTTTTACTCCTGTGAGTAAGAAGCCATCACAGCCATGCCTACTAATGGAATTGCTGTGATTGGCCAGTGCAGCATGTGACCCAGCATGTGACCCAGACTCTATATAAGCGAGGGACATAGCACTGCTGATTACTCTGCTTTAGATAGGGTAGGGAAAGGCTGCTGCTGATCTGATCTAAAGGAGAGATTTAGATAGGAGTCAGACTGTCCTGCTACAGAAATCATATTACACCAGCGCTGCATATGTTCCTGTGAAATACTCTGCATTAGATACTTTAGGGAAAGGTTCCAGATTGTTCTTTTAGGGAGAGAAATATATAGGAGTCAGTCCTGCTTCACAAATCAAATTGCAGCAGCATTGCATATGTTGCTGTGAGATACTTTGCATATTACACCAGCACTGCATATGTTCATGTGAGATACTCTGCATATTGCACCAGCACTGCATATGTTCCTGTGAGATACTCTGCATATTGTAGCAGCACTGCATATTGCACCAGCACTGCATATGTTCCTGTGAGATACTCTGCATTAGATACTTTAGGGAAAGGTTCCAGATTGTTCTTATAGGGAGAGAAATATATAGGAGTCAGTCCTGCTTCACAAATCAAATTGCAGCAGCATTGCATATGTTCCTGTGAGATACTATGCATATTACACCAGCACTGCATATGTTCCTGTGAGATACTCTGCATATTGCACCAGCACTGCATATGTTCCTGTGAGATACTCTGCATATTGTAGCAGCACTGCACATGTTCCTGTGAGATACTCTGCATATTGTACCAGCACTGCATATGTTCCTCTGAGATACTCTGCATTAGATACTTTAGGGAAAGGTTCCAGATTGTTCTTATAGGGAGAGAAATATATAGGAGTCAGTCCTGCTTCACAAATCAAATTGCAGCAGCACTGCATATGTTCCTGTGAAATACTCTGCATATTGCACCATCACTGCATATGTTCCTGTGAGATACTCTGCATTAGCTACTTTAGGGAAAGGTTCCAGATTGTTCTTATAGGGAGACAAATCTATAGGAGTCAGTCCTGCTTCACAAATCAAATTGCAGCAGCACTGCATATGTTCCTGAGAGATACTCTGCATATTGCACCAGCACTGCATTAGTTCCTGTGAGATACTCTGCATTAGGTACTTTAGGGAAAGGTTCCAGATTGTTCTTATAGGGAGAGAAATATATAGGAGTCAGTCCTGCTTCACAAATCAAATTGCAGCAGCATTGCATATGTTCCTGTGAGATACTCTGCATATTACACCAGCACTGCATATGTTCCTGTGAGATACTCTCCATATTGCACCAGCACTGCATATGTTCCTGTGAGATACTCTCCATATTGCACCAGCACTGCATATGTTCCTGTGAGATACTCTGCATATTGTAGCAGCACTGCATATGTTCCTGTGAGATACTCTGCATATTGCACCAGCACTGCATATGTTCCTGTGAGATACTCTGCATATTGTAGCAGCACTGCATATGTTCCTGTGCGATGCTCGTCATATTGCACCAGCACTGCATATGTTCCTGTGAGATACTCTGCATATTGTAGCAGCACTGCATATGTTCCTGTGAGATACTCTGCATTGCAGCAGCACTGCATATGTTCATGTGAGATACTCTGTATTAGATACTTTAGGGAAAGGTTCCAGATTGTTCTTACAGGGAGAGAAATATATAGGAGTCAGTCCTGCTTCACAAATCAAATTGCAGCAGCACTGCATATGTTCCTGTGAGATACTCTGCATATTGCACCAGCACTGCATATGTTCCTGTGAGATACTCTGCATATTGTAGCAGCACTGCATATGTTCCTGTGAGATACTCTGCATATTGCACCAGCACTACATATGTTCCTGTGAGATACTCTGCATATTGTAGCAGCACTGCATATGTTCCTGTGAGATGCGCGTCATATTGCACCAGCACTGCATATGTTCCTGTGAGATACTCTGCATATTGTAGCAGCACTGCATATGTTCCTGTGAGATACTCTGCATTGCAGCAGCACTGCATATGTTCCTGTGAGATACTCTGTATTAGATACTTTAGGGAAAGGTTCCAGATTGTTCTTATAGGGAGAGAAATATATAGGAGTCAGTCCTGCTTAACAAATCAAATTGCAGCAGCATTGCATATGTTCCTGTGAGATACTCTGCATATTACACCAGCACTGCATATGTTCCTGTGAGATACTCTGCATATTACACCAGCACTGCATATGTTCCTGTGAGATACTCTGCATATTGCACCAGCACTGCATAGGCTCCTGTGAGATACTCTGCATATTGTAGCAGCACTGCATATGTTCCTGTGAGATACTAGCGTTTTTAAATTTAACTGTACTTCTCTTACAGTATCCCTCACACAGCATTTAACATTTGTTTACATTGTTTATTGCCGATTTGCTAATATCCGCATTGATTTCAGTTAGAGGTATAAAACTTGATCTTAGTTACTTTGACATAGTTACTACTCTGTCCAGCAGACTGTGTCCAAATTCATCTGCTGTGTCTGCATTTATTTTCTACTGCCATTTATAATAAACTCATACCAATAGGTAAAGCACATTTCTGTCTTGATGGGTGTGTGTCTATTTTTCGGGTAGCAGCTTATAGCCAGGAAAAGGTTTTTATACCTGATTCTCTATGTGCTTGCAGAGATTTTTGTTCAATCAGGTGTGTCAGAGGGGCTGAGGTTGTTCTTGGAGTCAAGGTGCAGAACGGAGAACCCAAAATAAACAAGTGATTTCTTTGGGAGTGCCGCTACATTATTATGGTTATTATGATATCATTGATAATACATTTTAACTGACTACTAAAAAACAACAATCAGTGCTTGCTAGCTAGAGTAGGAAATGGGTATGTGGGCTTAGAATTTACACCAAGGCTTTAGGATTTTAAACTCAAAAAATAATTTCTTCTTGCCAATAAAGGCTCCTGAGCCAGTGAGGACAAAGTAATTAGCTGGAAAACTCTTTGTACAAATGACCTGCATTGTTTCTCTTCTTTGGCACTGATCCATAGTTCTGTACTGACTGATAATTGGCAGCTCTTCTACCTTTCCTTTATTTGACATAATTCACATTAAGATCAGTTACACTACTGTCCCATTTGACTCATGAAAATGTTACTATGGGCCACATAATCTGTAAGAAAATCTTGAATCAAGTTAAAAAAAGAAAAGAATGGAATA